>NC_141008.1:44141279-44291815 GCF_052327205.1 Somniosus microcephalus
ACTTGGTAAAATAATGGGACTAAAAGATGACAAGCCCCCTGGACCAGATTGCCTGCATCCCAGGGTCATAAAAGAAGTGGCTGCAGAGATAATGGATGCATTGGTTGCAATATACCAAAATTCCCTGGACTCTGGAGAGGTCCCAAAGGATTGGAAAACCGCAAATGTAATACCCCTATTTAAGAAAGGAGGGAGACAGAAAGCAGGAAACTATAGACCAGTTAGCCTAACATCTGTCTTTGGGAAAATGCTGGAGTCCTTCATTAAGGAAGCAGTAGCAGGGCATTTGGAAAATCATAATGCAGTCAAACAGAGTCAGCATGGTTTTATGAAAGGGAAATCATGTTTAACAAACTCGCTGGAGTTCTTTGAGGAGGTAACAAGCCGGGTGGACAAAGGTGAACCAGTGGATGTGGTGTATTTGGATTTCCAGAAGGCATTCGATAAGGTGCCACATAAAAGGTTACTGCATAAGATAAGAGCTCACGGAGTTGGGGGTAATATATTAGCATGGATAGAGAATTGGCTAACTAACAGAAAGCAGAGTGTCGGAATAAATGGGTCATTTTTCCGGTTAGCATACAGTAACTAGTGGGGTGCCACAGGGATTGGTGCTGGGGCCTCAACTATTTACAATCTACATTAATGACTTGGATGAAGGGACCGAGTGTAATGTAGCCAAGTTTGTGGATGATACAAAGATGGGTGGGAAAGCAAGTTGTGCAGAGGACTCAAAGAACCTGCAAAGGGATATAGACAGGCTAAGTGAGTGGGCAAACATTTGGCAGATGGAGTACAACGTGGGAATGTGCGAGGTTATACACTTTGGCAGGAAAAATAAAAAAGCAAATTATTATTTAAATGGAGAGATTACAAAATGCTACAGTTCAGAGGGACCTGGGGGTCCTGGTGCATGAAACACAAAAAGTTAGCATGCAGGTACAGCAAGTAATCAAAAAGGCAAATGGAATGTTGGCCTTTATTTCAAAGGGGTTGGAGTCCTGCTACAACTGTACAGGGTATTGGTGAGACCGCACCTTGAGTACTGTGTACAGTTTTGGTCTCCTTATTTAAGGATGGATATACTTGCATTGGAGGCAGTTCAGAGACGATTCACTAGGTTAATTCCAGAGATGAGGGGGTTGACTTATGAAGAAAGGTTGAGCAGGCTGGGCCTATACTCATTGGAATTTAGAAGAATGAGAGGTGATCTTATTGAAACATATAAGATACTGAGGGGGCTCGACAAGGTAGATGCAGAGAGGATGTTTCCCCTCGTGGGGAAATCTAGAACGCGGGGGCACAGTTTTAGAACTGAGATGAGGAGGAATTTCTTCTCTCAGAGGGTCGTAAATCTGTGGAATTCTCTGCCCCAGAGAGCTGTGGAGGCTGGGTCATTAAATACATTTAAGGTGGAGATAGATTTTTGCAAGATAAGGGAGTGAAGGGTTTTGGGGAGCGGGCGGGGAAGTGGCTTTGAGCCCAAGATCAGCCATGATCTTATTGAATGGCTTGAGGGGCCAAGTGGCCTATTCCTGCTCCTATTTCTTATGTTCTTATAATCATAGAATTAATAGAAATATCAACAAAGGGGACCATCATTCCTGAACTAGTGCTGGTTCCACATTGCTGTTATCTACTCTACTTCTATTTCCCCACACTCTTTAATGTTTTTCTTCAAAGGTTTAATCTAATTTTCTCTTAAATGCCATTAAACATTGGGCAGACCGAAGCCATTGTCTTCAGCCCCTGCCACAAAATCAATACCCTCGCCATGAACTCCATCTCCACCCTAGGTTACTGCCTCAGGCTGAGCCAGACTGTTCGCAACCTCAGCGTCATATTTAACTCAGAGCTGAGCTTCCGATCCAATATCCTGTCCATTACAAAGACTGCCTACTTCTACCTCTAACATTGCCCGTCTCTACCCCTGCCTCAGCCCATCTGCTACCGAAACACTCATCCATGCCTTTGTCACCTCCAAAACGTACCTATACAAATGTTATTTAAATAGACAGCCTCCTGTCTTCCACCTTCCATAAACTTCAACTTATCCAAAATGGTGATTCATCACCTCCTTGCTTTTGTATTTACTGACCATATTTAAACCCAGAATCTTAGGTTCCCTTTTTTATAGCTGTTTCCACTTGCAATCCTGTCTCTAAAGATCAGTGTATCTGTCCTTCGAGCTCTCCCTGGTGCTCCACTCCATTGAGACGTTACCATTTAAGAACAAAGGAAATAAGAGCAGGAGGCCCATCGAGCCTGCTCCACCATTCAATAAGATCATGACTGAACTTCCACCTCATCTCCACTTTCCTGCCCTATCCCCATATCCCTTGATTCCCTTAATGTCCAATAATCTATCAATCTCAGTCTTAAACATATATCCACAGCCCTCTGGGGTGCAGAATTCCAAAGATTCACAACCCTCAGTGAAGAAATGTTTCATCAAGTCAGTTCTAAATGGCCGACTCCTTATGCCGAGACTATGCCCCCTAGTTCTAGACTCTCCAGCCAGAGGAAACAGCCTCTCAGCATCTATCCTGTGATTCGGATACAAGGACACCCAAATCCCCCTGAATACCAACATTTACTAGTCTCTGCTTTTCCATTCTTCCTACCAAAGTAAATAATTTCGCACTTCCCCACATTATATTCCATCTGCATAGAATCATAGAAATTTACAGCACAGAAGGAGGCCATTCAGCCCATCTTGTCCATGCCGGCCAACAAAGAGCTATCCAGCCTAATCCCACTTTTCAGCACTTGGTCCGTAGCCTTGTAGGTTTCGTCACTTCAAGTGCATATCCAAGTACTTTTCAAATGTGATGAGTGTTTCTGCCTCTCGCACCCTTTCAAGCAGTGAGTTCCAGACCCCCACCACCCTCTGGGTGAAAAAAATTCTCCTCAAATCTCCTCTAAACCTACCAATTACTTTAAATCTACGCCCCCTGGTTATCAACCCCACTGCTAAAGGAAATAGGTTCTTCCTATTCACTCTATCTAGGCCCCTCATAATTTTATACACCTCAATTAGGTCTCCTCTCAGCCTCTTCTGTTCCAAAGAAAACAACCCCAGCCTATCCAATCTTTACCCATAGCTAAAATTCCCCAGCCCAGGCAACATCCACATAAATCTCCTCTGTACCCTCTCTAGTGCAATCACATCTTTCTTGTAATGTGGTGACCAGAACTGCACGCAGTACTCGAGCTATGGCCTAACTAGTGTTTTATACAGTTCAAGCATAACCCCCCTGCTCTTATATTCTATGCCTCAGCTAATAAAAGCAAGTATCCCGTACGCCTTCTTAACCACCTTATCTACCTGTCCTGCTACCTTCAGGGATCTGTGGACATGCACTCCAAGGTCCCTTCTGATCCTCTGCACTTCAGTGCCCTACCATTTATAGTGTAGTCTATTGTCTTGTTAGACCTCCCCAAATGCATTACCTCACACTTCTCTGGATTGCCTTTCATTTGCCACTGTTCTGCCCACCTGACCAGTCCATTGATATCTTCCTGCAGTCTACAGCTTTCTTCTTCATTATCAACCACATGGCCAATTTTTGTATCATCTGCAAACTTCTTAATCATACTTCCTACATTCAAGTCCAAATCATTGATATATACCACAAAAAGCAAAGGACCAAATACTGAGCCCTGCGGAACCCCACTGGAAACAGCCTTTGACCATTACCCTTTGTTTCCTGCCTCTGAGCCAATTTTAGATCCAACTTGCCAGTTTGCCTTGCATCCCATGGGCTTTTACTTTCGTGACCAGTCTGCTATTCGGGACCTTATCAAAAGCCTTGCTAAAATCCATATAGACTACATCAAACGCACTACCCTCATCGCCCCCCCCCCTTGTTACCTCCTCAAAAAATTCAATCAAGTTAGTCAGACACGACCTTCCCTTAACAAATCCATGCTGACTGTCACTGATTAATCTGTGTCTTTCTAAATGTAGATTTATCCTGTCCCTCAGAATTTTTTCCAATAATTTTCCCACCACCGAGTTTAGGCTGACTTGCCTGTAATTACTCGGTCTATCCCTTTCTCCCTTTTTGAACAATGGTACCATGGGCCTGGGGATTTATCCACTTTCAAAGATGCTAAACCCCTAAATACTTCCTCTTTCACTATGTTTATTTCATCTAATATTTCACACTCCTCCTCCCTGATTGCCATGTCGGCATCGTCCCTCTCTTTTGTGAGAACAGACTCAAAGTATTCATTAAGAACCATACCCATGTCTTCCGCCTCCACACACAGGTTACCTTTATGGTCCCTAATAGGCCCTACTCTTACTTTAGTTACCCTCTTGCTCTTAATGTATTTATAAAACATCTTTGGGTTTTCCTTAATTTTACTTGCCAATATTTTTTCATGCCCTCTCTTTGCTTTCCGAATTTCTTTTTTAATTTCACCCCTGCACTTTCTATACTCCTCTAGGGTTTCTGCAGTATTGAGCCCTCGGTATCTGTCATAAACTTCCCTTTTTTTCCTTTATCCTTCCCTGTATGCCCCTTGACATCCAGGGAGCTCTAGATTGGTTAGTCCCACCCTTTTTTTTTTAAGGGAACATACTTGCTCTGGACCCTCACTATCTCTACCTTGAATGTCTCCCACTGCTCTGACACTGACTTACCTTCACATTACTGTCTCTAGTCCACTTTGGCTAAATCACATCTCAGCTTAGTAAAATTAGCTTTTCCCCAATTGAGAACTTTTATTCCTGGTCTATCCTTGTCCTTTTCCATAACTCAGCTAAATCTAACTGAATTATGATCACTACCACTAATATGCTCTCCCACTGATACCCTTTCCACTTGCCCAGCTTCATTCCATAAAACTAGGTCCAGAACCGCCCCCTCTCTTGCTGGGCTTGCTACGTACTGGCTAAAAAAGTTCTCCTGAATGCATTTTAAGAATTATACTCCCTCTATCTACATCTTTCACGCTACTTTTATCCCAGTTAATATTAGGGAAGTTGAAATCCCCTACTATTACTACCCTATTTTTGCATGTCTCAGAAATTTGCCTACATATTTGCTCTTCTATCTCCCTCTGACTGTTTGGGCGTCTATAGTACACTCCCAGCAGTGTCATTGCCCCTTTTTTGCTTTTCAGTTCAACCCATATGGCCTCGTTGGATGACCCTTCTAAGATATCATCCCTCCTCACAGCTGTAATTGTTTCTTTAATCAATATTGCGACCCCCCCTCCTTTTGTATCCCCCTCTCTATCTCATCTAAAAACCCTGTAACCAGGAATGTTGAGCTGCCATTCATGCCTTTCTTTTAGCCATGTCTCAGTAATAGCTATGATGTGCCCTCAGCTCATCTTTATTCCCTAGACTACATACGTTGAAGTATATACCATTTAGCACTGCCAAAAACCCTTGTTGCCTATTTTCTAGCCTTTGTTTCCTCTGCCTTCCCAACTCGCTTACTAATTTTCTGCCTTCCATTTCCAGCTTTGCTTCTCTCTCTTCTGAATCACTCAGGTTCCCATCCCCCTGCCAAGCTAGTTTAAATCCTCATCCACAGCATGAGCAAACCCCCCCACCCCCCCACGACGATATTGGCCCTGGTCTTGTTGAGGTGCAACCCATCCAGCTTGTACAGGTCCCACCTCCCCCAGAAATGCCTCATCCCTCTTTCTACTTATGTCATTGGTACCAATATGGACAACGACCTCTGTCTATTCACCCTCCCCCCTCAGAATGTCCTGCTTCCGCTCAGTGACATTCTTGACCCTGGCACCAGCGAGGCAACATACCATCCTTGAGTCACTTCTGCGGCCACAGAAATGCCCGTCTGCTCCCCAACTACCAAATCCCCTATCACTATTGCTCTTCCACTCTATCCTCCCCCCGTGCAGCTGAGCCACCTGTGGTGCCGTGGACTTGCCTCTGACTGCACTCCTCAGAGGAACCATTCAGTATTCAAAGCTGAAAACCGGTTAGCAAGCGAGATGCACGCAGGGGACTCCTGCCCTACCTGCCTGGTCCTCCTTCTGTCTGGCGGTCACCCATTCCCTCTCTGCCTGCACACTCTTAAGCTGCGGGGTGACCACCTCCTGAAACGTGCTATCCACAAAATTCTCAGCCTCGCAGATACACTGCAGTGACCCGAAACCCGGAGCTCGAGTTGCTGTAGCTGGCGACACTTCCCGCACACGTGGTCGTCCAGGACTTCCCACATGGCACAGGAAGCGCATTCCACGGGGCTGAGCTGCCCTGACATGCCTTTACTTTATAGACTATGAACTAGAAACACTTACCAGCTACTCACCAATTAGCTCCTTCCCTGGTCCCGATGTCCCTTTTTAATTCTGACGTCACTCTTTCAAATTCTGCCTTTGTTGAGTTGCTCCTGCTGAGGTCCACTGCCTCCGCTCTCAGGCCTGCCTGCCGCGCTGTTTATTTGCTCCGCCTCCACTCTCGCTTACGCTCAGGTCCGCTGCCTTCGCTCTCTTCTTACCCAATCACTTAACCAGTTTAGATCTCTTTGCAGGCTCTTTGCATCCTCCTCACAGCTTACTTTCCTACATAGCTTTGTATCACCAACAAACTTTATACTCGGTTCGCTCATCTAAGTCATTGATATAGATTGTAAATAGCTGAGGCCCAAGCACTGACCCTTGCGGCACTCCACTCGTTACACCCTGCCATCCAGAAAATGACCCATTTATTTCTACTCTGTTTTATGTCCATTAACCAATTCTCTGTCCATGCTAATATATTATTCAAAATCCCAAGAGCCCTAATCTTGTGCAACAACCTCTTATGTGGCACCTTAACGAATTCCTTCTGAAAATCCAAATATACTACATCCACTGGTTCCCCCTTTTCTACCTTGCTAGTTACACCCTCTAAAAACTCTAATACAATTGTCAAACACAATTTCCCTTTCATAAAACTGTGTTGATTCTGACTAATCATAGTGATTTTCCAAGTGCCCTGTTACATCCTTAATAATGATTCCACCATTTTCCCTACTACTGATGTCAGGCTAACTGGCCTATAGCTCCCGGTTTTCTCACTCCTTCCTACCAATCCACGGGGACCATTCAAGAATTTAGGGAATTCTGGAAGATCAAAACAAATGCATCCACTATCTCTGCAGCCAGCTCTTTTAAAACCCTAGGATGTCAGCTTTTAATCCCATTAATTTCTCCAGTACTTTTTTCTTTACTAATATTAATTACTTTTTTTAAATTCGTTTATGGGATGTAGGCGTCGCTGGCAAGGCCTAAATGCCCTTGAGAAGGTGGTGGTGAGCCGCCTTCTTGAACCGCTGCAGTCCATGTGGTGATGGTACTCCCACGGTGCTGTTAGGTAGGGAGTTCCAGGATTTTGACCCAGCGACGATGAAGGATCAGCGATATACTTCCAAGTCAGGATGATATGTGACTTGGAGGGGAACTTGGAGGTGGTGGTGTTCCCATGCGCCTGCTGCCCTTATCCTTCTAGGTGGTAGAGGTTGCGGGTTTAGGGGGTGCTGCTGAAGAAGTCTTGCCTGAGAATACACCCCAAGGCATAGAGTGTAACCACAGGTCGCAACGTGAATCAAGTGCATCGTAAACAGCATGGGAAGTTGAGAATTTGGTGAGAAAGGGAATTCGGTGCAGAGGGGGAAGGAGGCGCTCCTTTTTGCCTTTAATACTTAGATTGGTTTGTATAAGCTTGAGACAGCAAGCATTTGAAACTAGGAACCTATAACTAATGTTATTAAATTAATTAGTTTAAAAAAAACTAAAAATAAACCAAGTGAATTAACTACATAAAACTTTAATTAATTAAAAATATAAAACCGGGTTAGATAGAGATGGGAGTGTAGGAGGTGTGCTGTATCTGCAGAATGCGGGAGTTTGTGGACAGCATCGCGATCCCAGGCAACCACATCTGCAGTGTCTACAATTCGAGGAACTTCGGCGCAGAGTTGTTGAGCTGGATTCCGAGGTGTAGACATTGCGATGCATCATGGATGGGGAGAATTACCTGGACATTTTGACCCATAAGTCAGTCACACCCCTTAGGTTAGGTAGTGGTTTAGATTTGGTTCGCGGTCAGGAACAGGAGGGTGTGACTGCAACTCAGGCAGGTAAGGGGACTACAGATGCAGTGGTGGAGGAGCCTCTGCCTTTACCATTGTCCAACAGGTATGAGGTACTTGCTACCGATGTGGATGAGAACACAGACTGCAGTGAGGATGGGAAAATGGACCACGGCACCGTGGTACAGGAGGTCACTCAAGTCGGGGGAGCAAAAAGGAATGCGGTAGTGGTAGGGGATAGTATAGTCGGGGAATAGTATAGTCGGGGAATAGATACTGTTCTCTGCAGCTGTGACCGGGCGTTCCGAAGACTATGTTGCCTGCCCGGTGACTGGTTTAAGGACATCAACTCGTGAAGAAGAACTTGGAGAAGGAGGGGGAGGATTCAGTTGTTGTGGTCCATGTGGGAACCAACAACATAGGTAGAACTAGAAATGAGGTTGTGCTGAGAGAGTTTGAGGAGCTAGGGTACAAATTAAAATGCAGAACCTCAAAGGAAATAATCTCTGGATTGTTACCTGAGCCACGTGCAAATTGGCATAGGGATAAACAGATTAGAGGTTTAAATGTGTGGCTGAAAGAGTGGTGTGGGAGAAAGGGGTTTCAATTCATGGGGCACTGGCACCAGTACTGGGGAAAGAGGGAGCTGTTCTGTTGGGTCAGACTCCACTTAAACCAGGCTGTCCTGGAGAATCGAATATCTAGGGTGGTAGATAGGGCTTTAAACTAATATGGGGGAAGGAGGGTTCAGGTTAGGGTAAATTTATGAGTTTGAAGAGAAACGTCAAGGCTGTAGAGCAATTTGGTTAAAACCAAGCAGAGTGTGTCAGGAAGGGATAGAGTTTAATAACGGTAATAGGACATTACCAACTAAGGCCACATCAGGGAAAAATAGTAAAACGTTAACATTAAAAGGTGCTATATCTGAATGCATGAAGCATGCATGACGACAAGATAAATGAATTAATGGCACAAATAGAGATAAATGGGTTTGATCTAGTAGCCATTACTAAGATGTGGTTACAGGGTGACCAAGGTTGGGAACTAAATATTTCAGGGTACATACATCAGGAAAGGAAACATCCTCCCTGCAACTACCCTGTCAAGCCCTGTAAGAATTTTGTATGTTTCAATGAGATCACCTCTCATTCTTCTAAACTCTAGAGAATATAGGCCCAGTCTACCCAATCTCTCCTCATAGGACAATCCCCCCCATCCCAGGAATCAGTCTGGTGAACCTTCGTTGCATTCCCTCTATGGCAAGTATATCCTTCCTTAGGTAAGGAGACCAAAACTGTACACAATACTCCAGGCGTGGTCTCACCAGGGCCCTATATAATTGCAGTAACTCCCTCCCTAACAGCACTGAGGGAGTACCTTCACCACACGGACTTCAGCAGTTCAAGGCGGCGGCTCACCACCACATTCTCAAGGACAACTAGGGATGGGCAATAAATGCTAGACTTGCCAGCGATGCCTACATCCCATGAACGAATAAAAAAAGTCTCCTTTTTCCAACAGGTACTACTTCACTTTGATCTACATTGAACAGCATTTGCTACATATTTGGCCCCTAATCTTTCTATATCTTTCTTAGAGATTGCTATGCCTCATTTGGTGTGTAGGTAAATGTGACAGAAATGGGTAAAAAGGATGGATGACATAAGAATCCAAGCTAGGGATAAGAACATAAGTAGGAGCAGGAGTAGGCCATACGGCCCCTCGGGCCTGATCCGCCATTCAATAGGATCATGGCCGATCCGAACCAAGACTCACGTCCACTTCCCTGCCCGCGCCCCGTAACCCCTAATTCCCTTATCAGCTAGCAAACTGTCCATCTCCGTTTTAAATGTATTTAATGTCGCAGCTTCCACAGCTCTGAGGTAGCAAATTCCATAGATTTACTACCCTCTGAGTGAAGAAGTTTCTCCTCATCTCAGTTTTGAAACAGCAGCCCCTTATTCTAAGATTATGCCCCCTAGTTCTAGTCTCACCCATCAGTGGAAACATCCTCCCGATCAAGCCCCCTCACAATCTTATATGTTTCGATAAGATCGCCTCTCATTCTTCTGAATTCCAATGAGTAGAGGCCCAACCTACTCAACCTTTCCTCATACATCAACCCCCTCATCTCTGGAATCAACCAAGTGAACCTTCTCTGAACTGCCTCGAGAGCAAGTATATCTTTTCTTAAATATGGAAACCAAAACTGTACGCAATATTCCAGGTACCTGCATACTAACCTTCTGTGTTTCATGCACCAGGACCCCCAGATCCCTTTGTACTGTAGCACTTTGCAGTTTCTCTCCATTTAGATAATAAGTTGCTCTTTGATTTTTTTTTGCCAAAGTGCATAACCTCACACTTTCCAATATTATATTCCATCTGCCAAATCTCTGCCCACTCACTTAGCCTGTCTATGTCCTTTTGCAGGTTTTTTATGTCCTCCTCACTCACTGCTTTCCCTCCCAGCTTTGTATCGTCAGCAAACTTGGATACGTTGCACTCGGTCCCTTCCTCCAAATCGTTGATATAGATTGTAAAGAGTTGGGGTCCCAGCACTGACCCCTGCGGAACACCACTAGTTACTGATTGCCATCCTGAGAATGAACCATTTATCCCAACTCTCTGTTTTCTGTTAGATAGCCAATCTTCCACCCATGCCAGTATATGACCCCCAATCCCGTGATTTTTTAATCTTGATCAGTAATCTTTTGTGTGGAACCTTGTCAAATGCCTTTTGGAAGTCCAGATACACTACATCCACTGGTTCCCCTTTATCCACCCTGTGTGTTACGTCCTCAAAGAATTCGAGCAAATTTGTCAAACATGACTTCCCCTTCATAAAACCATGCTGACTCTGTCCTATTAAATTATGTTTATCCAAATGCTCTGTTACTGTTTCCTTAATAATGGACTCCAACATTTTGCCAACCACAGATGTTAGGCTAACTGGTCTATAGTTTCCAGCTTTTTGTCTACTTCCCTTCTTAAATAAGGGTGTTACATTAGCAGTTTTCCAATCTGCCGGGACCTTTCCTGAGTCCAGGGAGTTTTGGAAAATAATCACCAATGCATCCACAATCCCTACCGCCACTTCTCTCAAGACCCTAGGATGTAGGCCATCAGGTCCAGGGGATTTATCCGCCTTAAGTCCCATTATTTTACCGAGTACCATCTCCTTAGTGATTTTAATCGTGTTTAGCTCCTCCTCCCCCATTGCCCCCTGTTTGTCCAGTGTTGGGATATTTTTAGTGTCCTCTACTGTAAAGACTGATACAAAATATTTGTTCAGCGTCTTTGCCATCTCCATGTTCCCCACCACTAATTTCCCAGTCTCGTCCTAAGGGACCAACATTCACTTTAGCCACCCTTTTTCTTTTTATATAACTGTAGAAACTTTTGCTATCTGTTTTTATATTTTTTGCTAGTTTACTTTCATAATAATCTATCTTCCCTTTCTTAATTAATCTTTTAGTTATTGTTTGCTGGCTTTTAAATGCTTCCCAATCTTCTATCCTCCCACTAGATTTGGCTACTTTATATGCCCTTTTCAGTCAGATACTATCCTTTATTACTTTACTTAGCCACGGATGGCTGTCTTTTCTTTTACGTCCCTTTTTCCTCAGTGGAATATATTTTTCTTGAAAGTTGTGAAATATCTCCTTGAATGTACACCACTGCTCATGTACCGTCTTACACCTTAATCTATTTTCCCAGTCCACTTTAGTCAACTCTGCTCTCATACCTTCATAGTCTCCTTTATTTAAGCTTAGTATGCTGGTTTGAGATCCAACACTCACCCTCCAACTGAATTTGGAATTCAACCATGTTATGGTCACTCATTCCAAGGGGATCCTTTACTAGGACATTTTTTATTAATCCTGTCTCATTACGCAGGACCAGATCTAAGATTGCCTGCCCCCTGGTTGGTTCAGTAACATACTGCTCAAGGAACCCATCCCTAATGCACTCTATGAACTCTTCCTCAAGGCTGCCCTACCCAATTTGATTTGTCCAGTCAATATGAAAGTTAAAATCTCCCATGATTATAGCTGTTCCCTTATTACAAGCCCCAACTATTTCCTGATTTATACTCCGACCAATAGAGTTGCAACTGTTAGGAGGCCTATAGACTACGCCCACTAGTGACTTTTTCCCCTTATTCCTTATCTCCACCCAAACCGTTTCACGATCCTGATCCTTTGACCCAATATCATTTCTCACTATTGCAGTGATTCCATCCTTTATTAACACAGCCACCCCACCTCCCTTACCTTCCTGTCTGTCCTTCCTAATAGTCAAATACCCCTGGATGTTTAGTTCCCAGTCATGGTCACCTTGCAGCCATGTTTCTGTAATGGCCACCAGATCATACTCATGTGTAGTTATTTGTACCGTCAACTCGTCTATTTTGTTACGAATGCTGCGTGCATTCAGATAAAGAACTTTTAAATATGTTTTGTGACAATTTATTCCTGCTTTTACCCCTTTTACTATTCTACCTTTATCTTTATACATTCTGTCCCTTCCTGACACTCTGGTTTTTAATTCCCCCACTGCTACCTTGCTCTATTGCCTTCTCCGCTGACATTTTTATTTTTCGCTCTCTTGAAACCTCCCCCCCCACTAATTAGTTTAAAGCCCTCTCTACAGCCCTAGTTATTCGATTCGCCAGGATTCTAGTCCCAGCACTGGCCAAGTGAAGTCCGTCCCAATGGAACAGCTCTCTCCTGTCGCAGTACTGGTGCCAGTGTCCCAAGAAGCAAAACCCATTTCTCCCACACCAGTCTTTGAGCCACGCATTTAACTCTGATTTTATTTACCCTAGCCAAATTTGCTTGTGGCTCAGGTAGTAATCCAGAGATTATTACCCTTGTGGTTCTGCTTTTTAATTTGGCCCCTAGCTGCTCATACTCCCTCAGCAGAACCTGCTTCCTTGTCCTATCTATGTCGTTGGTACCAACATGGACCACGACAACTGGATCCTCCCCCTCCCACTCCAAGTTTCTCTCCAGCCCAGAGGAGATGTCCTTAACCCTGGCACCGGGCAGGCAACACAGCCTTCGGGACTCTCGCTCTCGGCTGCAAAGAACCCTTTCTATCCCCCTAATGATACTATCCCCTACCACTACAACATTTCTTTTTACTCCCCCCACTTGAATGGCCCCTCGTTCCACGGTGCTGTGGCCAGGTTGCTCATCCTCCCTGCAGTCCCCGTTCCCGTCCTCACAGGGAGTAAGAGCCTCGAACCTGTTGGACAAGAGCAAGGGCTGCGGCTCCTCCAACACTACCTCCTAGATCCCCGTACCTGCCTCACTCAGTCACACCCTCCTGTCCCTGACCACGGACTACATCTGAATTAGTTAATCTAATTGGTGTGACTACTTCCTGGAACACAGAGTCCAGGTAACTCTCCCCCTCCGCAGTGTCTGAAGCTCGGATTCCAGCTCATCAACACGGAGCCGGAGTTCCTCGAATATCCAGCACTTACTGCACGTGATCACTGTGAACATCAATGGTGTCCACCAGCTCCCACATATTGCAGCAGTAACACATCACCTGCTCTCCCATTCTATGTAATTAATTACATTTATTATTTTTAAATACCCTCTGCCCCGATTCTAGATGATGAATATCACACCTCTATTTAATTGAACTTACCAACTTAAAGGTTTAAAAGGGAAGGAAAAGTACTCACCAACCAACCAATCACCTACCAGCTTGGCTGTGATGTCACTTTTGAATTCTGACCTCCCCTTGGAATGTTGCTTGTGGAGCCTGTTTAGGCTGCCTCGCCTCGCTGCTGCTGCTCCCGGCTGCCTTGACTGGGCCTCGTCTCGCTGCTCCACCTCCGCGTTGTCTGCTAATCCTGAGGCTGGCAGGGAAAACAAGGCAGAAACAAAACAGAAACAGCACCAAACACCCCACTCACCCAAACTCTCAATGGCACTCTCTGCTGCTCGCACTGGTCTTTTAATACTGCTGGTTTGTAGCCAAATGAGTCACCCCTGGTGATTGGTTAGAGAACTGGTTTGTAAACTGGTTTCTGATTGGTTAGAAAACTGGTTTTCACTGCCTACCAATTAACTCCTACTGCAGTGTTACCTTGTTTTACTCTTAAACCAACAGAATCTCAAATATTTAACTTCACCCCTTTACTTAAATATTTAACTTGAGTAGTGATAATCACTAGATACAATCTGTGTACCTATGTACATAGTGAATAGTGTGTTTAAATGCTGCCACATCTCAGGAATCAATTGAATTTGTTAATTTTTCTCCTATGGACAGCTTGAAATATTTGGGCGTTACCTGGATAGCGACGAACTGGATAGAATCCCTGAACCACGAAGAGCTGACATGTGCAGAAAGCTAGCTGAAGCAGTCCAGAAAGGGGTGGAGGCACGATACAGAGTCCATCTCTCACCAAGAGTGTTCTCATCAGACACTCACACTCTCTGAAACATCCTACTCAGATAGTGGGTTGCACTATGTCCTGAAATCGCTAATTGTAATTTGTCTGTTCAAACTAGCCCTATCTGCTAATCCAAAGGATATTGAGGAAAGGCTGTGTAAATGGTGTTGAAGTCCAGATCAGTCATGATCTAATTGAATGAGAGAACAGGCTCGAGGAGCTGAGTGACCTACTCCTGTTCTTGTTCCAGGATAATGACCCAGCAACAATGAAGATTGACGATTGTAGGTCTGAGCCATGGTGTGTAACTTGGAGATGATGGTGTTAGCATATTGCTTGCGTGCCTCACCTAAGCAAACAGGTGATCTCCAAGTGGGGAAATGAGTAAAACAAGAACCCTGGTCATCATGTTAAATTGTTTGAATTTAGAACCATCAGGGCGGAATTTCCGCAGGGGTCACTGGTCTCTTGTAACTTTAGCGGAAACACAGAGCAACGGTGTAAATATCTGGTCATGACGTTTTTGGGGTTTTGGCCAATTTCCTGCCACATTTATGGAGGAAGATCATAAGAGATCTTGTGGAAATTCCTGATATTCTGGATGTACAAAAATGATCGAGGTGAGATCAATCCTGCCCAGCAAGGGAACTCGTTGGATATTGGTGAGCGAATTAATAAATGTTTAACGTACAGCAAAAAGCTACTAGGCCCAACTAACCTCAAACTGCAAATACCTGCTTTCCTTCTGCAGAAATGCATTTAATCTCCCTTTGAATAAATAAATGTCATTTATCCTTTAGGTACCTGCTTGATCTCGTGTTTGAACCATTTGTCTGTTTGCACAAGAAAACTATTTGAAAAAGTTCAGTTGGCCCAAGTTTTCAAATAGTGGAGCATGCACTGTGCAATTTGAAACTTCCATCTTTTGCTCTCACTGTATTGAATTAGTGTAACCCAGCACTAATTATCCAGTCCCATGATTCTAAAATAATACAGTACAGGAGGCCACATCAAGTCTGTGCCAGCTCTTTGAAAGCACTATTAGTCCCACTCCCTTGCTCTTTCCCCACAGCTCTGCATTTTCTCCATTACCATTTTTCTTTAAACTTATAATAAATCCACTAAGTTCCTCCCCTTGACTTCTTTTTAGGTTCCCTTGTGCTGCTGGTATTTGTCCTTCACTGTAAAAATGGATACCAAGTTCTCATTTAACAAGTCAGTCATAACTGCAGAGAAGGCGGCCATTGGGTCCGCGCCGGCCCTCTGTAGAGCAATCCAGTCAGTCCCATTCCCCCGCTCTATCCCCGTAACCCTGCAAGTTTATTTCCCTCAAGTACCTATCCAGTCTCCCCCCGAAAACTGTGTCTCCGCTTCCACCGGCAGTGAGTTCCGGGTCCTCACCACTCACTGCATAAAAAAGTTATCCTCCCATCGCCCCCGTATCTCTTGCCCAAAACCTTAAATCTGTGTCCCCTAGTCCTTGTACCATCAACTAGTAGGAACAGCCTTTCCCCGTCTAGCCTATCCAAACTCATCATAAATCTTGTACACCTCTATCAAATCACGCCTCAACCTCCTTTGTTCTAATGAAAACAAATCCAGCTTCTCCAACCTGTCCTTGCAGCTAAGATCTCCCATCCCCGGAACCATTCTGGTAAGTCTCCTCTGCACCCTCTCAGGGGCCTTCACATCCTTCCTAAAGTGTGGTGACCAGAACTGGATGCAATATTCTAGTTGTGGCCTAACCAGCACTTTATAAAGGTTCAGCAGAATTTCTCTACTTTTGTACTCAATACCTCTATTTATGAAGCACAAGATCACATATGTGGTCTACCATTGTTATTGGGTCTGGCACAATCTTCCATTCCTCTTTAGATATGGGGCTGGTGCCAAAGGACTGGATGATTGCAAATGTAGCACCCTGTTTAAAAAAAAAAAAGGGTAAACTTGACAATTACAGGCCAGTCAGCCTAACATTGGTTGTGGGGAAACTTTTAGGGACAATAATTGTCATTTGGAAAATTATGTGCTAATACATGAAAGTCAGCATAGCTTTGTTGAAGGCAAATTGTTTGATTAAGTTCTTTTATGAACTAAGAGGGTTGATGTGTATATGGACTTTCAAAGGCATTTGACAAAGTACCACATAATAGGCTTGTAAGCAGAATTAAAGTCCATGGGGTTAAAGGGATAGCCCCAGCATAGATACAAAATTGGCTAAGGGACAGAAAGCAGAGAGTAGTGAGTAGTTGTTATTCAGATTGGAGAGAAGTTAGTGGTGTTCCCCAGGGGTTGCTATTAGGACTAGCCTTTTTGATATATATTAATGATGTGGACTTAGCTATAGCAGGCATAATTTCAAAGGCACAAAATTCAGAAATGTAGTTAACAATGATAGTAACAGACTTCAGGAGGACAGACAGACTGGCGAAATGGGCAGATACATGGCAAATGGAACTTAATACAAAGTAATATAAAAAGAGAACAATCGCAGCTTCTCCGGTCTCCCCATAATTGAAGTCCCTCATCCCTGGTACCATTCTAGTAAATCTCTTCAGCACCCTCACCTAGGCCTTGACATCCTTCCTAAAATGTGGTGCCCAGAAATGAACACAATACTCCAGCTGAGGCCTAACCAGTGTTTTATAAAGGTTTAGTATAACTTCTTTGATTTTGTAATCTATGCCTCTATTACTGAAGCCATATCCATTTTAAACAGCCTTCTCAACTTGTCCTGCCACCTTCAAAGATTTGTGTATACACACCCCCAGGTCTCTGTTCCTGCACACCCTTTAAAATTGCACCATGTAGTTTATATTCTCTCCTCATTCTTCCGACCAAAATGAGGTAATTGGAGAGGGTGCAGAAGGGATTTACTAGAATGGTACCAGGGATGAGGGACTTCAATTATGTGGAGACTGAAGAAGCTGGGATTGTTCTCTTTAAAACAGAAACGGTTAAGAGGAAATTTGGATAGGTGTTCAAAATTATGAACAATTGATAGAATAAATAAAGAGAAACGGTTTTCATTGTCAGTAACCAAAGGGCACAGATTTAAAGGTAGAGATGAGGTGGAGAAAGCTTCACAGTTATGATCTGGAACAGCCTGGAAGGGTGGTGGAAGCAGATTCAATAGAAACTTTCAAGTGGGAATTGCAGAAATACTTGAAAAAAGGAAAAAATTCCTGAGCAATGGGGAAAAGAGTAAGGGAGTGGCACTAATTGGATAACTTTCAAAGAACCAGCAGTCAGGATTGGGTACAACTGGAGGTGGTGTTCCCAAGCACCTGCTGCCCTTGTCCTGCTACGTGGTAGAGGTCACAGATTTGGGAGGTGCTGTTGAAGAAGCCAGAGTTGCTGCAGTGCAGATGGCTCCATTATCCTGGATGGTGTCAAGCTTCTCTAGTTTTGTTGGAGCTGCACATCCAGGAGAGTATTCCATCACACTCCCGACATGCGCAGTGTAAATGGTGGAATGGTTTGGTGAAAGATCAATTAAGTTCCTGGTCAATGGTGACCCCACCCACCCCAGGATGTTTGTGGGGGGAATTGGACAATGAGAACACCATTTAACATCCACAATCAGAAGATTGACTCAGATCGTCACTGCCTAGCACAAATGTTAGTTGTCACCAATCAATATTCCGTCACCATGGCCCATTCAAGTCTTCACATGCATGGTTTCTCATTTAAAAGCCAGGGAGCAGCTTGTGTGGGACCTCCAGACCACTGCACAGCTTAGTGGGAACATTGCTTGCCATTTATCAGCTCAAGCCTAGATGTGGGCAGACTGCTTCATAATCTGACGACTTGCGTTGGGATCTGGAATGCATTGCCTGAAAGTGTGGAAGCAAATCCAAAAGTAACCACTTCTACATCATTTGCTTGATCAGAAAAGGACATTAAATAAGCTGAACACCTGGTTAGCAAGATCTTTCCTTTGGCCCAGTCAATTTGGCTGGGCACAATGATCTGGCTTTCTTGCAACAGGCAAACTTGAGATGTCTGGCCAACTAATCCAGAGGCAAACAAGCCCATTTGAAATGCCAATATCTGTCAGCTAGAAGACACCACTGAATTTACCTTAATTAGATGAGCTTAATATTCAAGGTACCTCCATGGCAATGCTGTTCAGTATTCACCCACCATTCTAAATTGCTATTTTTTCCAGCCTGCTCAAGATGCAGCTTTAGAGCAAGAACACCCTCAGCTTAAATTGCAAGAATGTCAAGGGGCAATTTTCATTTAACTACAGAAGTATCTGTTCAGGTCATTAACATTAGTGATCACACCAGTTTTCAAATTTAGCTAACTTAAATGCCACATAAGTAAGCCAAGACAAATAAGTACTTGCCAAAATCTTTATTATCTACAATGCTTCAGGTACTAAGTCCAGTTTGTTCATTACAAAAGCAAGATCCATATAGTGCATCAAGAAAATTACACTGCAACAAGAAAGTGCAAATCAATGCTTAGAATTAAGTTCAACTTTCATAGCCCACCACGCAGTCGCAAGACCAGGTGCAAGGTAGATTCTTTCTGAATGTTGTAGTCAGATAAGGTGCGTCCATCTTCTAGCTGCTTGCCAGCAAAGATCAGACGCTGCTGGTCAGGTGGAATACCTTCTTTGTCCTGGATCTTGGCTTTGACATTCTCTATTGTGTCACTTGGCTCAACTTCAAGGGTGATGGTCTTACCAGTCAGGGTCTTCACAAATATCTGCATTCCACCACGCAGTCGCAAGACCAGGTGCAAGGTAGATTCTTTCTGAATGTTGTAGTCAGATAAGGTGCGTCCATCTTCCAGCTGCTTGCCAGCAAATATCAGACGCTGCTGGTCAGGTGGAATACCTTCTTTGTCCTGGATCTTGGCTTTGACATTCTCTATTGTGTCGCTTGGCTCAACTTCAAGGGTGATGGTCTTACCAGTCAGGGTCTTCACAAAGATCTGCATTCCACCACGTAGTCGCAAGACCAGGTGCAAGGTAGATTCTTTCTGAATGTTGTAGTCAGATAAGGTGCGTCCATCTTCCAGCTGCTTGCCAGCAAAGATCAGACGCTGCTGGTCAGGTGGAATACCTTCTTTGTCCTGGATCTTGGCTTTGACATTCTCTATTGTGTCGCTTGGCTCAACTTCAAGGGTGATGGTCTTACCAGTCAGGGTCTTCACAAAGATCTGCATTCCACCACGCAGTCGCAAGACCAGGTGCAAGGTAGATTCTTTCTGAATGTTGTAGTCAGATAAGGTGCGTCCATCTTCCAGCTGCTTGCCAGCAAATATCAGACGCTGCTGGTCAGGTGGAATACCTTCTTTGTCCTGGATCTTGGCTTTGACATTCTCTATTGTGTCGCTTGGCTCAACTTCAAGGGTGATGGTCTTACCAGTCAGGGTCTTCACAAATATCTGCATTCCACCACGCAGTCGCAAGACCAGGTGCAAGGTAGATTCTTTCTGAATGTTGTAGTCAGATAAGGTGCGTCCATCTTCTAGCTGCTTGCCAGCAAAGATCAGACGCTGCTGGTCAGGTGGAATACCTTCTTTGTCCTGGATCTTGGCTTTGACATTCTCTATTGTGTCGCTTGGCTCAACCTCAAGGGTGATGGTCTTACCAGTCAGGGTCTTCACAAAGATCTGCATTCCACCACGCAGTCGCAAGACCAGGTGCAAGGTAGATTCTTTCTGAATGTTGTAGTCAGATAAGGTGCGTCCATCTTCTAGCTGCTTGCCAGCAAAGATCAGACGCTGCTGGTCAGGTGGAATACCTTCTTTGTCCTGGATCTTGGCTTTGACATTCTCTATTGTGTCGCTTGGCTCAACCTCAAGGGTGATGGTCTTACCAGTCAGGGTCTTCACAAAGATCTGCATTCTGAACTGTAAAGGAAACCATAACTTTAGTTGCTATTAACCATTTCCAAATGGACAAGAGCAGTTTAAACCAAGAGCCCGTTACACAACCAGTCACATCTCCCAGCAACAGGAAGCTTCTGGTTACATAGAAACATAGAAGATAGGAGTAGGCCATTCAGCCCCTCGAGCCTGCTCCACCAGTCAATGAGATCATGGCTGATCATCCAAACTCAGTACCCTGTCCCTGCCTTCTCCCCATATCCCTTGATCCCTTTAGCCTTAAGAAATATATCCAACTCTTTCTTGAATATATTTAATGAATTGGCCTCTACTGCCTTCTGTGGTAGAGAATTCCACAGGTTCACCACTCTCTGGGTGAAGAAATTCCTCCTCTGTCCTAAATGGCTTACCCCTTATCTTTAGACTGTGACCCCTGGTTCTGGACTCCCCGCCATCAGGAACATCCTTCCTGCATCTAGTCTCTAGTCCGGTTAGAATTTTACAAGTTTCAATGAGATCCCCTCATTCTTCTAAACTTCAGCAAGTATAAGCTCAATCGACCCAATCTCTCCTCAAGTCATTCCTGCCATCCAGGTATCAGCCTGGTGAATCTTCACTGCACTTCCTCCATGGCAAGAACATCCTTCCTCAGATAAGGCGACCAAAACTGCACACAATACTCGAGGTGTGGTCTCACCAGGGCCCTGTACAACTGCAGCGAGACATCTTTGTTCCAGTACTCAAACCCCCTCGCTACAAAGGCCAACATACCATTTGCCTTCTTAACTGCCTGCTGCACCTGCATGCTTACCTTCAGCAACTGGTGCACAAAGACACCCAGGTCTCGTTGCACTTCCCCCCCCCCCTTCTCCCAATCTATTGTCATTCAGATAATAATCTGCCTTATTTTTCCCCACCAAAGTGAACAACCGCACATTTATCCACATTATACTGTATCTGCCATATCACCCAACCTGTCCAAATCATACTGGAGTTTCTCTGCATCCTCCTCAGAGCACACACCCACCCAGCTCTGTGTCATCTGCAAACTTGAGATATTACATCTAGTTCATTAATATATATTGTGAATAGCAGGGGTCCTAGCACCGATCCCTGCGATACCCCACTAGTCACTGCCAGCCACTCGGGAAAAAGACCAGTTTATTCCAACTCTTGCTTCCTGTCTACCAACCAGTTCTCTATCAAAGTCAGTACTTTACCCCCCAATCACATGTGCCTTAACTTTACACGCCAATCTCTTATGCGGGACCTTAACGAAAGCCTTCTGAAAATTCAGATACACCACATCCACTGGTTCTCCCTTATCTATTTTACCAATTACATACTCAAAATGCCAGTAGATTAGTCAAGCACGATTTAACTTTCCTAAATCCATGTCGACTTTGTCCAATCCTGTCACAGTTTTCCAAGTGCTCTGCATCTTTTATAATGGACTCTAGTATTTTCCCCACTACCGACGTCAGGCTTACCGGTATATAATTCCCCGTTTTCTCTCTACCACCTTTTTTTGAATAGTGGGGTAACATTAGCTACCCTGGTTGAGTCACCGCCCGGCCCCGAGTCCAGGTCCTTTCACAGCCATACTCCCCACCGGGGGGTCCCCGCCTCACCACCCAGCCCACTCTACAGGCCGAGTCTCGTTATCCACCCAGCCACCGCCCGGGTCCTGTATCTACTCCCAGCCCGACCCCAACCACCCTCCACTCTGAAAAGACGACCTGAGGCCAGAAACGGTCCGAATTCAATAAAACGCCCACTCTCGAACTTAATGCAATGGCGGCGTCCCCCCGGCCCAATGCTGCCACCTTCCGCTGTCCTCACTCACCTCTTACTGCTCGTTCCGGCTCTCGGTTATGAAATTAGCCGCGCCTCAGCACTCGCATTTATAGCCGGATGGCGCGTCACTCCCTCCTTGTTCCCTCCGCATTAAAAATAGTGCCGCACCAAAATATATATTTTTACTAAGTATTGGATTTTATTTTTACCGTACCATAGGCATATTCTGGCATATTTGGACCACAATATCTAATTATATCCAAAAATGTACTTTTTGATTATCCGCAACTTCAATCACGGATTGATTTGTAAATGCCAAGCAGTCGGTGAAGTGACCTCTCGTAAGGTGCCCGCCTTCCTGTTTATCTAGTTTCTGATTGGCTGATGGTTGGTTATGTGGTACAAATGCTGTCAATCAAAGCTGTTCTCGGCCAATCAGCAGACGCCGCGTCTTCCACCCGTCATCGCCGCCTAACCGCGTGAGTCGGCGCGCGTGGAGAGAGAGAAAAAACCCCAGACCCCCCCCTCCGGGGGATGAGAGGAAAAAAAACCCGGGGGGAAGAGAGAAAAAAAAGCCGAGAGAGAGAAAAAAAAAACCCGGGGGGGGAGGGAGAGAGAGAAAAAGAAAACCCGCGGGGGGAGGGAGAGAGAGAGAGAAAAAGAAAACCCGCGGGGGGAGGGAGAGAGAGAAAAAGAAAACCCGCGGGGGGAGGGAGAGAGAGAAAAAAAAACCCGGGGGGGAGGGACAGAGAGAAAAAAAACCGAACCCCCGGGGGATGAGAGGGGGAAAAAAAAACCCGGGGGGAAGAGGGGAAAAAAAACCGAGGGGGAAAATAAACCGAGGGGAGGGGGGAAAATAAACCGAGGGGAGGGGGAAAATAAACCGAGGGGAGGGGAAAAAAACCAGAGAGAGAGGAAAAACCCGGGAGAGAGAAACGCGAGAGGGGGAGAGAGAAAAAAAAACGGGGGGGGGGGGAGAGAGTAGAGAAAAAAAAAACCGCAGCGGGGGGAAGAGAAAAAAAAACCGGGGGGGGGGAGAGAGAGAAACCCGGGGGGGGGGGGAGAGAGAGAGAGAAACCCGGGGGGCGGAGAGAGAGAGAGAAACCCGGGGGGGGGGGGTGGAGAGAGAGAGAGAAACCCGGGGGGGGGGGGCGGAGAGGGAGAGAGAGAAAACCCGCGGGGGGGGGGGGGGAGAGAGAGAAACCTGGGGGGGGGCGAGAGAGAGAGAGAAACCCGGGGGGGGGGGGGGGAGAGAGAGAGAAACCCGGGGGGGGGAGAGAGAGAGAGAGAGACAAACCCGGGGGGGGGGAGAGAGAGAGAGAGAGAGAGAAACCTGGGAGGAGAGAGAGAGAGAGAAACCTGGGAGAGAGAGAGAGGTAGAGAGAAACCCGGGGTGGGGGGGCGTGCGGGGGGAGAGAGAGAGAAACCCGGGGTGGGAGGGGGGGAGAGAGAGAAACCCGGGGGGGGAGGGGGGGAGAGAGAGAAACCCGGGGTGGGGGGGAGAGAGAGAGAGAAACCCGGGGGGGTGGGGAAGAGAGAGAGAGAGAAACCCAGGGGGGGGGGGGGAGAGAGAGAGAGAAACCCGGGGGGGGGGAAGAGAGAGAGAGAAACCCGGGGGGGGGGGCGGAGAGAGAGAGAGAAACCCCGGGGGGGGGGGGGCGGAGAGAGAGAGAGAACCCGGGGGGGGGGGGTGGGTGGGGAAGAGAGAGAGAGAGAACCCAGGGGGGGGGGGAGAGAGAGAGAGAGAAACCCGGGGGGGGAAGAGAGAGAGAGAAACCCGGGGGGGGGGGGGGCGGAGAGAGAGAGAGAGAAACCCGGGGGGGGGGGGGGCGGAGAGAGAGAGAGAAACCCGGGGGGGGGGCGAGAGAGAGAGAGAAACCCGGGGGGGGGGGGAGAGAGAGAGAGAGAACCCGGGGGGGGGGGAAGAGAGAGAGAGAGAGAGAAACCCGGTGGTGGCGGGGAGAGAGAGAGAGAAACCTGGGGGGGGAGAGAGAGAGAGAGAGAAACCCGGGGGGGGAGAGAGAGAGAGAGAAACCTGGGAGGGAGAGAGAGAGAGAAACCTGGGAGAGAGAGAGATAGAGAGAAACCCGGGGTGGGGGGGGCGTGCGGGGGGGGAGAGAGAGAGAGAAACCCGGGGGGGAGAGAGAGAGAGAGAGAGAAACCCGGGGGGGGAGAGAGAGAGAGAGAGAAACCTGGGAGGGAGAGAGAGAGAGAAACCTGGGAGAGAGAGAGATAGAGAGAAACCCGGGGTGGGGGGGGCGTGCGGGGGGGAGAGAGAGAGAGAAACCCGGGGTGGGAGGGGGGGAGAGAGAGAAACCCCGGGGGGGAAGAGAGAGAAACCCGGGGTGGGGGGAGAGAGAGAAACCCGGGATGGGGTGGGGGGGAGAGAAACCTGGGGTGGGGTGGCGGGGGGGGGGAGAGAGAGAAACCCGGGGTGGGGGGAGAGAGAGAGAGAAACCGGGTTGGGGGGGGGGGAGAGAGAGAGAGAAACCTGGTGGGGGGGAGAGAGAGAGAGAAACCTGGGGGGGGGGAGAGGGGAGAGAAACCCGGGGGGGGGGAGAGGGAGAGAAACCCGGGGGGGGGGAGAGAGAGAGAAACCCGGGGGGGGGGGGAGGGAGAGAGAAACCCAGGGGGGGAGGGAGAGAGAAACCCGGGGGGGGGGGGGGGAGGGAGAGAGAAACCCGGGGGGGCGGGAGAGAGAGAAACCCGGGGGGGCGGGGGGAGAGAGAAACCGGGGGGGGGTGGGAGAGAGAAACCGGGGGGGGGGGGGAGAGAGAGAAACCCGGGGGGGCGGGGGGAGAGAGAGAAACCCGGGGGTGCGGGGGGGGGGGAGAGAGAGAAACCCGGGGGGGCGGTGGGGGGGAGAGAGAGAAACCCGGGTGGCGGGGGGGGGGGAGAGAGAGAAACCCGGGGTGGCAGGGGGGGGGGGAGAGAGAGAAACCCGGGGTGGCGGGGGGGGGGGGAGAGAGAGAAACCCGGGGTGGCGGGGGGGGAGAGAGAGAAACCCGGGGTGGGGGGGAGAGAGAGAAACCCGGGGTGGCGGGGGGGGGGGAGAGAGAGAAACCCGGGGTGGGGGGGAGAGAGAGAAACCCGGGGTGGGGGGGGTGGAGAGAGAGAAACCCGGTGTGGGGGGGGAGAGAGAGAACCCGGGGTGGGGGGAGAGAGAGAAACCCGGGGTGGGGGGGGGTGGGAGAGAGAGAAACCCGGGGTGGGGGGGGGAGAGAGAGAGAGAACCCGGGTGGGGGGGGAGAGAGAGAGAGAACCCGGGGTGGGGGGGGGGAGAGAGAGAGAAACCCGGGGGTGGGGGGGGGGGGAGAGAGAGGAAGAGAAACCCGGAGAGGAGAGGATACCCAGGGAGGGGTTGGGCCAGGGCACTCGGCAGGCTTGGAGCTGGGGACATTGGGCCTCCTCGTTACCCCCTGTTATTTCCCTGCCGGGTTTCGAAGTGGCGGGTCCTTGTTGCTCCGCCCGCCCACAGTGACTGAAACGGGTTTAGTTACTGGCCGGGCTCCGGCCACTGCTCAGTGGCAGTGGGGTGCTGAGCGGCGAGGCGGGCTGAGCTGCTCTGAGGTCGCAGCAGGGGGCCACAGTTGGCCTGAGTTCCCTGGTTCGTGAGGGGAATCGAGCCCGGGCTCTGTCCAGTCTGTGAGGCTCCCATGGTCCAATAGCTCAGCTAGGGGCAGGCTGCTTGGGCAAGGCTGGTGATACCATGGCCCAGGGGGAGCAGAATAACCATATATGAGGAAAGGAGTGGGAGGGAGTGCTTTACGTTTAATGCCCTGAATTGTTGACACAAATCTTGCTGTTGTAATAATATCCACGCACGCAGTTTGCCCCTGTCAAGCTGATGGAGGAAAAAAGAATTGGCACCAACAAATATTTGTTCATCTTGGATTCAAGGTAACCTTGAGGGCACATTTTCCACATTAGGTCAATGTTTTAGCTAAAGGTAGGTGTGTAACAGCAGGTCAGTGTCTGAAAATGGTGTTTAAGAACATAAGAAATAGGAGCAGGAGTCGGCCATACGGCCCCTCGAGCCTGCTCCGCCATTCAATAGGATCATGGCTGATCATCGACCTCAACTCCACTTTCACGCCCGATCTCCATATCCCTTGATTCCCCTAGAGTCCAAAAATCTATCTATCTCAGCCTTGAATATACACAAAGACTCAGCATGCACAGCCCTCTGGGGCCGAGAATTCCAAAATTCACAACCCTCTGACTGAAGAAATTCCTCTTCATCTCAGTCTTAAATGGCCTACTGTTTTATCCTAAGACTATATAGCCCCTAGTTCTCGACACTCCAGCCAGGGGAAACAACCTCTCAGCATCTACCTTGTCAATCCCCTTCAGAATCTTGTATGTTTCAATGAGATCACCTCTCATTCTTCTAAACTCCAGAGAGTATAGGCCCATTCTACACAATCTCTCATCATAGGACAGCCCTCTCATCCCAGGAATTAATCTAGTGAACCTTCGTTGCACCGCCTCCAAGGCAAGTGTATCCTTCCTTAGATAAGGAGACCAAAACTGCACAATACTTCAGGTGTGATCTCACCAAGGCCCTGTACAATTACTCTTATACTCCACTTATTGCTTGCTGTACCTGCATGCTAGCTTTCTGTGTTTCTTGCACGAGGACACCCAAATCTCTCTGATCACCAACCTATAAGTTTCTCACTTTAAAAAATATTCTGGTTTTCTATTTTTCCTACCAAAGTGAATAACCACATTTCCCTACATTATATTCCATCTGCCACCTTACTGCCCACTCACTTAGTCTATCTATAGCCCTTTACAGACTCTTGTCTCCTCACAGCTTACTGTCCCACCTAGCTTTGTATCGTCAGCAAACTTGGATACATTACACTCGGTCCTTTCATCTAGGTCATTAATGTAGATTATTAATAGCTGAGGCCCCAGCACTGATCCTTGCGGCACCCCACTAGTTACAGCCTGCCAACCTGATAAAGACCTGTTTATCCCTACTCTCTGTTTGCTGTCCGTTAACCAATCCTCTACCCATGCTACTATATTACCCCCCAACTCAATGAGCCCTTATCTTGTGTAATAACCTTTTATGTGGCACCTTATTGAATGCCTTTTGGAAATCCAAATATACTACATCCACTGGTTCCCCTTTATCTACCCTGCTAGTTACATCCTCAAAAAACTCTAGTAAATTTGTCAAACACGATTTCCCTTTCATAAAACTATGTTGACTCTGCCTAATCGTTATGATTTTCTAAGTGCCCTGATACCACGTCCTTAACAATGGATTCCAGCATTTTCCCGACGACTGATGCCAGACTAACTAGCCTGTAGTTCTCTGTTTTCTTTCTCCCTCTCTTGAATAGCGGTGTTACATTTGCTACCATCCAATCCACTGGGGCCGTTCTAGAATCTAGAATTTGGAAGATCAAAACCAATGCATCCATTATCTCTTCAGCCACCTCTTATAGAACCCTAGGATATAGGCCATCAGGTCCAGGGGATTTATCTTCTTTTAGTCCCATTAGTTTCTTGAGAACTTTTTCTCTACTTATATTAATTATGTTAAGTTCCACAACCTCATTCAACCCTTTGTTCCCCACCATTTTTGGTATGCTCTTTGTGTCTTCTACTGTGAAGACAAATACAAAATATTTGTTTAACGTTTCTGCCATTTCCTTATTCCCCATAATAATTTCTCCTATCTCGGCCTCTAAGGGACCAACGCTTACTTTTGCTACTCTTCCATTTTACATACTTGTCGAAGCTCTTACAATCTGTTTTTATATTTCTTGCTAGTTTTCTCTCATTCTATTTTGTTCCCTTTTTATCAATTTTTTCATCATCCTTTGCTGGTCTCTGAAACTCTCCCAATCCTCAGACTTATGATTATTCTTTGCAACATTATAAGCTTCTTCTTTCAATCTAATATTCTGTCCAACAGTATAGCTACTGTTATGGGGCCTATATACTACTCCCACCAGTGTTTTCTGCCCCTTGTTATTCCATATCTTCACCCATACTGATTCTACTTCCTGATCCTCCGAGCCGAGATCCTTTCTCGCTACTGTCCTTATGTCATCCTTTATTATCAGGGCTACCCCCCCCCCCCCTTTTCCATTCTGTCTGTCTTTTCAAAACATCAAGTACCCTGGAACAACAACAGAAAATGCTGGAAAAATTCAGCAGGCCAGGCAACATCCGTGGAGAGAAATTACAGTCGACGTTTCGGGTCTAACCCTTTTTCAAAACTGGAAGGGAAATTAAATAGATCGAAAGGCAGGACTGGGAGGGAACAAAAGAAGTGGAGAGACATTAAGAGGTATCAAACACGAGAAGGGAAACTGAAAGTAATGAAGATTAACAAGGTTGAAGAGCCAAACGGAGATCCTGTCGAAGAGAAGAGCAGAACTTCTTCAAGGTAGGCATTCCCAGAAGAGGTGTGGCAGTGAACCAAACACTAGTAATTCCCAACCTTGGTCACCTTGCAACCACGTCTCTCTAATGGCTATTAGATCAAACCCATTTTTCTCTATTTGTGCCACTAGTTCGCTTATCTTGTTACGAATGCTTCGTGCATTCCGATAAAGTACCTTCAATTTAATTTTTTTTTACTATTATTCCCTGCTTTGACCTTATTCTCTGCTGCACTGCTATTGTTAAACTTTCTGTGTCACTGCTTATTTTTACCCAAATCGCTACACAGCTCTATTGCCTTGACCTTTCTCTTTAGATTTCTAAATTCCTCCCCCCCCCCCCCCCCCCCCCCCAGCTTTTTTAGTTTAAAGCCCTATCTACAGCCTTAGTTATTTAAATCCGGTATAAGTGGAGCCCATCCCAATGAAACAGCTCCCTCCTTTACCAGTACTAGTGCCCCATGAATTGAAACCCCTTCTTCCCACATCACTCTTTGAGCCATGCATTTAATTCTCTGACCTGCTTGACTCTGCCAATTTGCACGTGGCTCAGGTAGTAATCCAGAGATTATTACCCTGCTTATTATTTTGGAGCCTAGCTCCTCAAACTCCCTCAGCAGAACCTTATTCTTAATTCTACCTATGTCATTGGTTCTTACATGGACCACGACAACTGGATCCTCCCCCTTGCACTCCACGTTCTTCTCCAGCTGCGAGGAGATATCCTTAACCCTGGCAACACAGCCTTCGGTACTCTTTCGTGGCTGCAGAGAACAGTATCCCTAGAAATCCTAATTCTGATTATATGAAACATTTATGCTCAGTTAAGCGGGGATGTGGGACTAGTTCTGTTCATTCAAAGAGCCAGCACAGGCACAATGGGCCGAATGGCCGCCTCCTGTGCTGTAAGTTTCTATGATTCTGTGAATTGTTTTACCAAGTGAAGTTTTATTTTAGCAGTTGAGGCACTACAGTGAGCTCTGTGTTCTTGGATGGGGGAGGGGGGCATTCATGAGATGGTAGATGGGCATTTGTTAGAGTGGCAGAATGAGCAGTTTCAGGACAGGAGTGGGTAACAGTGAAAGCATTCTAATGGTTTGTAGGCCTGAGATTCAAACATGGAGTTGCTGGAAAGATAGGGACTGATTTGAGAATATATTCAAGCACTTGAGAGGCTTGAGATGGGGTGGTAATTTGAAAGGGGTTGATGTGTTTTTGAGAAGGGGGTGATGATAGTAGATTTTAAAGGGCAGGGAACAGTACCTGAGGAGAGGGAACCATTTACAGTGACAGCTAGCATGGGGGCCGGGAAGGGATGTTGAGTGGTCAGCCGTTTCTTGAGAATAGGTCAAGAAAGCAGGAGGTGGATCTCGTGGACAAGGTGAGCTTGGGAGGGCATGAGGGCAGGGAGATATGAGAAAGACTAGGGTTGGGGAGAGATCTTTGAAGAATGCAAGTGTCCTAGATACACAAGGATACAGCAACACACACCATGAGAGCCCCAAGGGCACTGAGAACCATGGATACACAAGCTGGGTGGGCGTGTGTGCTGTGAGGAGGATGCCGAGAAACTCCAGTATGATTTGGACAGGTTGGGTGTTTGGGCAGATGCATGGCAGATGCAGAATAATGTGGATAAATGCGAGGTTATCCACTTTGGTGGCAAAAACATGAAGGCAGATTATTATCTGAGCGGCAATAGATTGGGAGAAGGAGAAGTGCAATGAGACCTGGGTGTCCTTGTGCACCAGTCGCTGAAGGTAAGCATGCAGGTGCAGCAGGCGGTTAAGAAGGCAAATGGTATGTTGGCCTTCATAGCGAGAGGGTTTGAGTACAGGAACAAGGATGTCTTGCTGCAGTTGTACAGGGCCTTGGTGAGACCACACCTTGAGTATTGTGTGCAGTTTTGGTCACCTTATCTGAGGAAGGATGTTCTTGCCATGGATGGAGTGCAGCGAAGATTCACCAGACTGATACCTGGGATGGCAGGAATGATGTATAAGGAGAGATTGGGTAGATTGGGCTTATACTCGCTGGAGTTTAGAAGAATGAGAGGGGATCTCATTGAAACTTATAAAATTCTAACAGGACTAGACAGACTAGATGCAGGAAGGATGTTCCCGATGGCGGGGGGTCCAGAACCAGGGGTCACAGTCTAAAGATAAGGGGTAAGCCATTTAGGACAGAGATGAGGAGGAATTTCTTCACCCAGAGAGTGGTGAACCTGTGGAATTCTCTACCACAAAAGGCAGTTGAGGCCAATTCATTAAATATATTCAAGAAGGAGTTAGATAGATTTCTTAAGGCTAAAGGGATCAAGGGATATGGGGAGAAGGCAGGGACAGGGTACTGAGTTTGGATGGTCAGCCATGATCTCATTGAATGGCGGAGCAGGCTCGAGGGGCCGAATGGCCTACTCCTGCTCCTATGTTAGAGAATTACAGATACAGTGTATACCAAGGAAGAGCTTCAGCCACGGGGACAGAGAGCGAGAGAGGCCCAGACACGTGGGGGGAGCGGCAGAGGTGCACGGGCAGACGGGGAGACGGCAAGGGTCGGGGAGACAGAGAGGGGCACAGACACACTGGGACAGAAGGATTCGGTTATTTCACTGTGTGGGCCACCTACGAGGGAGTTGCACGTAAAGGCTGGTGTACATGATTCGAAACTAAAATCATTTTATTTTGAAGGTTCTGGAGTTTGCTTCAACAACTTTTAGCAGGTCAAACCAGTTTCTAGACATTCCGTATCTGTAAAATACTTCTCATTGGTTACTGGAATATGTCATCTTGTTTGTATAAAAGATAATTTCTAGAAGCTGGATCTTTTTGATTTAAAGGATATAAAAAGTTGGTATCGGTCTGGATTCTGATTTAATTTAGCTGACATTCAAATCTAGCCACGTAAACAAAACACCAAGAACGCTCCCTTAATTTGTTTTACGTGCCATGAGTAATCTATCATAATTGTATTGTGTATTTCTGGCACAATACCAAAACAATGAGCTGTTTGTATCTGAAGGCAGATATGAGGCACACCACAGTCACTATTAGTATTTGCTTTTCGTCTCACGTCAACATGCCCAGAAACCAGGAAAACTGAAATCCAAACAAGTGTTCTCCCATTCTGGAATGTGTGTTGCTGCCGCCTTGGTCTTTAATGCAACTTTGTTTGTATACAGGTTGAGCGTCCTGAATCTGGCAGCCTTGGGACCGAGCCGGTTTTCGTGTTTTTCCAGACTTCGGAATGTGTTTCTGATGTCCGAAGCCTGGAAATATCGCAACCTGGGCTCGGGCGTTTCCAGACTTCGGACATCAGAAACACGTTCCGAGTCCGGAAATGCCTGGGCCGCTCCGCGCAGCGCTGATACGTTTCGCCGCCCCTCCCCTTCTGTTAAAGGGGATGTAGTGTATGTACCCGTATACCTTTAAGAGAACTATTGTATGTAACCGTTCACCTTTAAGAGAACTACTTTAGGTGTGGCACTACTTGTTTGGCTTCTGTATACTGTAATACTGACGGTGACCACACCGGTATATAAGTGTTGTGGCATGATTCCTTGGGCAGATTCGCCCTGACCTTCGAATAGTAAAGACCCGTTTGTTTGTTACTCCTGAAGTCTGTGTCGTTATTAACAGTACAACCCACAGACTTTACAGTGGCGACGAGTCCGATCGTACCCTGCGGCAAGACTACCAAAGCAACTAAAGAGCGTCGAAGAGAGGCAACCGCCCTCGCCGTTCTGCTGGAAGAAAACACGAGGCTGCAGCAATAGAAAGGAAGAAGACTGAGCAACAAAAGCTTCCAGCAGCAACAGGCACTGACTACCCTTCTACCACGGTGCGGAGTGAGCCGATCAGCAGGAAACAAGGCGGCCGCGGAGACTGTGAGTAGGGGAAGGTGTAGAGAATATCCGGAGGATAAGGGCTGTGCACTCGACCACGGTCGAGGGGGAGCAGAGCTGGTCAGGAAGGCGGGTCCAACGGCGTCGTGAGATAGCCGGACCGCGATCGGCGGGAAAAGCCGGGCAGCGACCGAAGCCACGAAGCGCTGAGACCGGGAGCAGGCGCGGGAAGAGAGAAACTCAGCCGCAGCCGGGGAGGGAAGCACCGGACTGCGTGAGGGCTGGGAGGCGAACGGGAGCCGGGCGTGTGGGAGAGGCAGAGCCGACCAAAGGAGGCTGCGCGAGAGCCAGTCCAGCGGCTGAACTGTTCTCCACCAACGGGGTACCCAGCGCCGGTAGAGCCGAACGTGGGGGAGAGAGAGACAGAGCCGAGCAAGGGGAGAGAGACTGCGCGAGAGCCAGTCCAGCGGCTGAACTGTTCTCCGTGAACGGGGTACCCAGCGCCGGTAGAGCCGTGCGAGCGGGAGAGAAAGACAGAGCCGAGTAAGGGGAGCTGTGCGGAAGCCAGCCCAGCGGCTGAACCTGTCCGCTGTGGGGAAAGCGTACCCCTCCCACCAGGGAAGAAACGCAGGAAGCCGCCATTAGGCGGAGAAGACGACAGACGCGGGAGACTGCCATCGAAGGGGCGGGGAGAGAAGGGAAGAGCGGGAAACCGCCATTTTCGCGGGAAAAACCGCCATCTTAGAAATAAATAAATTATAAATAAGAATTTAAAGAAATACTTGTGCTGCTCCCAAGGAAAGGAAGATGCCTAAGCGAGGGAATATTAACGATTTTAATTCTGAGATAGAAGACTGGGCCACGTACGTGGAACGCATCGAGATCTATTGTGAAGCCAACAAAATAGAGGAAGACGACAAAGCGATAACATTGCTAAACTCGATGGGCGCAAAGACATACGGGCTCTTGAAGCATCTACTAGCACCAGCTAAACCGGCGGATCAGACTTTCGAAGGGATTGTGGCTGTTCTGAAGGACCACTTGAACCCCACACCGTTGATGTTGGCTGAACGATTCAAATTCTATGCAAGAACGCAACGGAAAGACGAAAGCAACGCGGAATATTTGGTCGAACTGCGTAGGCTAGCGAAATGCTGCCAGTTCGGAGGGAATCTGACAGAGGCACTGCGAGACAAGTTCGTATGCGGATTGTCCAAGGAAGGGACACAGAAGCGACTACTCGAAGAGAACGACCTCATACTTGACAGGGCTGTCCTTATAGCCGCATCGCACGAAGCCGCAGCGAAAGGAACGGCGGAAATGCAGCTAAAGGCGGCGGCACTCGGGGTGGACCAAATTACCTCAAGTACAACAAAATGCTATCGTTGTGGGAAGACAACACACGACCAGAATCAATGCTGATTTAAGAACCAAGAATGTAGGAAATGTGGCAAACTGGGTCACATCGCTAAGGTATGCCGGTCAGGGAAGAAGACCAACAACCAAAGGAAGCCACCACAAGAAAAGTACAACAAGGTACACAAGGTGGCTGAGAAGAGTTCAGACGAACAGAATTCAGACTCAGACCCAAACAGCCAGGAGCTGGGTAGTCTGAGAATTCACAATGTGAGTAAGGAAGCTGACCTACAAACTATCTGGGTCATACTAAAAATAGCTGGAGTCCAAGTAAGAATGGAGTTGGACACTGGATCAGCTCTATCAGTCATAAATCGAAGGGACTACCACCGGCTATTCTCTCACATACCCTTAAGAAATACCAAGTTCGTATTGCAGACATACACGGGGCATAAGGTATACCCCATGGGGAAGATAAGAGTCAAGGTGAGAGATAGGGGTAAAGAACACCCAAGAATGAACTTGTACGTATTATCTGAGGGAGGACCACCACTTCTAGGACGAGAGTGGATCAAGAAAATAGACATGGAATGGCACTATCTAAAAGCCATAATGAGTGAGGACTCGGTGCAAGCTATCAGCTCAGATTCTGAAACGGATGACGATAAGACCAACTCAAATATGGAAGACAAGGCTAAAATGAACTTGCCGACTATGGTGGAGAAAACGAAGACATGCATAAAGGCTTATGCTACCGAGAAGAATAAAGCTTCAGAGCAGAACTCCAGTTTGACAGAGAATTCTGAGCCTGTTCAAGTTAAGGACTTATCCACGACGGAAGAACACCGAACTCGGACTCAAACTTATTTCAAAGTACGACAACAATTAGAACAGTTGAGTTACCATCTCGTACAAGAGATGAAAACAATGGAAAAGTTCTGGGACACCGAATGGGAGAACCTGGAAAGACAGCAGAGGCAGCTAGCTCAAGCAAAGAGCGACCATAGAGCCATCGGGACCAATTACCGATCACATCTCCCTTATGATGTTCAGGAGTTAGAATATTGGCATGATCTAGAGATACAGCATAAAGGCAAACCACGCTACACTGAGGATTTTGTTCTGCAATTGGAGACGGAGCTAGTGCAGGCAAGGTTAAGAGAAGCTGAATCGCAGTGTGCACTTAAAGATATGCAGAAAAAAATCTTGGACATGGAAAAGAGAAACGCTTCTTTACCTGATGTGAATAATGTGGCCATGTTGCAAGAGGAGCTTATAGGGGCGAAACTGAAAGAAGCTAAGCAAAGGATGTTGGAACTTGAAACACAGAACCAAATCAGCAGTAACCAGCTATGTCGAGCAGAGAAGGAGTGCTATGGTCTACATGAGAAGGTGCAATATCTCTCAGCCCAGAATAAGGGACTACTCACTCAGTTAAATGAAAGTAATTGGAAAATGGCTGAGATAGACTGCAAGAATAAAGAAGATTTGATGGCAGTGAGACTTCGAGAGGCAGAGAGCATAGCAGCCTTGGCTGAACTCCAACAGGAAATTGCGAAAGAAGCAAATGAAGAGGAATCTTCAGGAAGCCAGGATGTTATTCCAGTTCTTCTCTACGACTCCTTACAAGCAGAGGGTGAGAAGTTGAAAGAACAGTATGAACAGGCCCAGGCTACAATTCTGGAGGGGGTTAACTCGGCAACCTCCGAAAAGCTAGTTTCAGTAGAAGCATATGAACAACTAAAGGTTGAACATGAGCAAGAAGTCCAAAGGCTGCAGGAAATTCTTGATGAGCTCAAGGCCAAGACAGACTCATCGGTAGAAGTTCCATCCATAGATGAGAAATTAGAGGTGAAAGACATGGCAGAACATGAAAGACAAGATGTCCAAGAACTCATAAAAATATTGAAGGAAACCCAAGACAAATATGAGGCGGCAATGTCCGAGGTTCAACAACTTGAAGAACAGATTCAACTGGGAATCCTTTCAGTGGAAGAAAAGGAAACTGTAAGAAACACAGAGACTGTAAGAATGGTCCCTGAACATGAGCTAGAGAGCATCAGGGCGCAACTTTTCCGAGCGCTGAAAGCCAAAGTACAAGAGGAACAGAAGGTGGAAGCATTGGAGGAAAAGGTGGATGAAATGGAGAAGACTCTGATCCACAGTGTTCCTGTGGAAGAGTTAACGGTCAGCCAACTCCTTCATATGCTGAGGGAAAAGACTCTGCAATGGGAACAATCTGAACACGAGCTTCAATCTTCAACGGGAAGGAGTTCGGAGCTCTCAAAAGTTTGGGAAATAGCTGAGGCTGCAAAACAGACTTTACTGGGATGCCAAAAGTACGCTGAATCGCGTCTATGTGAACAACAGAATGTTGAAACAGCTGCTCCAGTAGAAGGATTGAATAGCCCGATCAATCAATCCCCGAGGGAAGGGGAAGTATTGAAATCACAAATGAGGTCATTAGTGAAGGATTTGCAGGAAACCCAGGAAGAGCGGGATGAAGATGAATGCATGAAGAAGTCTTTTCAAGAAAGATGTCTAGGGAAGGAACCACAGTCAGCTAACGTCCAGATGGGTAAGGAGGAAGTAGAAGGCCCTCTCGCTGGCCTAACTCAGGACGAACCCGAATATTACCATGACCTGTTGAGTGACACTGAATATTACGAGGATGTGGTCTGCCCAGTTTGTGATGAAAACTCCCAAAGTGCCGAAATCAGGATGAAGCACTTAAAGTCGAAGGAACATAGAGAGTTGGTGGCGCTACAGCTGGCAGCTGATAAGGGAGCCCCGAGAGTCTCCAAAAAGCAGAAAAGAAAAAGAAGAAGCAGAAGATGATAACTATCGCAAATATTATCACTTCTACCAGATCATGCGTGGACCCTACGAAAGGAGTTAAATCAGTTGGGAAGTAGGAAAATATCAAGGCAACCCAGTTGTTGTAAAAGTCAGCACTGCTGGTTCAGCAGGACGAAAGTTCAAGCTGTTACGTCAAGAAAAGGATATGGAGGAGTCACGCTAGCAATGTGAACCATCTACACCAAAGAGATGTTGTTCGGACCGAGTCAAGATCAGAGACTGAATCTGTGAACTGTTCCCGCAGAGACTGAACCTGTGAACTGTTTCCCACCGAGACTATGTCTGTAAATTGTTTTATATGAAGTTGAAGATATGTTATGTTTAATGGGGACTCTATGTAATAAGCTAAAAAGGGAGGATTGTAGTGTATGTACCCGTCTACCTTTAAGAGAACTATTGTATGTAACCGTTCACCTTTAAGAGAACTACTTTAGGTGTGGCACGACTTGTTTGGCTTCTGTATACTGTAATACCGACGGTGACCACACCGGTATATAAGTGTTGTGGCATGATTCCTTGGGCAGATTCGCCCTGACCTTCGAATAGTAAAGACCCGTTTGTTTGTTACTCCTGAAGTCTGTGTCGTTATTAACAGTACAACCCACAGACTTTACAGGGGAGGGACGCTGCGAGCTCTGCAGAGCATCCGATGGCCCACACTAGGCCACCAGGGCAGCGTGGTGCCGTGGCCACAGCCTGGCGGAAACACTTAGTGGAGCTGTGCAGATTAAGGAGGATAAAACACAACACTAAAGTTTTATTGCATCACTCACATTTTTCATAGGATTTTTCAACAAAAGACAACAAAAGTTAATGTCTTTTTGAAGAACAGGTTGAGCGTCCAAAATCCGGATCCAGGAACATTTTACGGATTCCGGGACATTTACGGATTCTGGACGCCCCTGCCACCAATCGTCCCGGATTCCAGAACCCTGGATTTTGGACGCTCAACCTGTATTTGAGAAATGTTTTATTCCACAGTTAGATGAAACTATGACCAAAAGAAGCTGCCAGACTATCGTCAGCCATTTCTTATTTTCTGTACATTTCTTTTGTCTCTTTCAAAAGCTCAACCTCCAGAAAGACAAATGGAGATGTTTTTGAATACAATTTACACTCTTTTATGGGTCAATACTCAACTGGCATTTGGATCAGAAATGGCATCAGTACTATGGTGGACGGTATTCACATCAGTACTGTGGTGGACAGTATTCACATCAGTACTGTGGTGGACGGTATTCACATCAGTACTGTGGTGGACGGTATTCACATCAGTACTGTGGTGGACAGTATTCACATCAGTACTGTGGTGGACAGTATTCACATCAGTACTATGGTGGACAGTATTCACATCAGTACTATGGTGGACAGTATTCACATCAGTACTATGGTGGACGGTATTCACATCAGTACTGTGGTGGACAGTATTCACATCAGTACTGTGGTGGACAGTATTCACATCAGTACTGTGGTGGACGGTATTCACATCAGTACTGTGGTGGACGGTATTCACATCAGTACTGTGGTGGACAGTATTCACATCAGTACTGTGGTGGACAGTATTCACATCAGTACTGTGGTGGACGGTATTCACATCAGTACTATGGTGGACGGTATTCACATCAGTACTGTGGTGGACAGTATTCACATCAGTACTGTGGTGGACAGTATTCACATCAGTACTATGGTGGACGGTATTCACATCAGTACTGTGGTGGACAGTATTCACATCAGTACTGTGGTGGACGGTATTCACATCAGTACTGTGGTGGACGGTATTCACATCAGTACTGTGGTGGACAGTATTCACATCAGCACTGTGGTGGACGGTATTCACATCAGCACTGTGGTGGACGGTATTCACATCAGTACTGTGGTGGACGGTATTCACATCAGCACTGTGGTGGACGGTATTCACATCAGTACTGTGGTGGACAGTATTCACATCAGCACTGTGGTGGACGGTATTCACATCAGCACTGTGGTGGACGGTATTCACATCAGTACTGTGGTGGACGGTATTCACATCAGTACTGTGGTGGACGGTATTCACATCAGCACTGTGGTGGACGGTATTCACATCAGCACTGTGGTGGACGGTATTCACATCAGCACTGTGGTGGACGGTATTCACATCAGCACTGTGGTGGACGGTATTCACATCAGCACTGTGGTGGACGGTATTCACATCAGCACTGTGGTGGACGGTATTCACATCAGCACTGTGGTGGACGGTATTCACATCAGCACTGTGGTGGACGGTATTCACATCAGCACTGTGGTGGACGGTATTCACATCAGTACTGTGGTGGACAGTATTCACATCAGCACTGTGGTGGACAGTATTCACATCAGTACTGTGGTGGACAGTATTCACATCAGTACTGTGGTGGACAGTATTCACATCTGTAATCAAGGTGACATTTGTGGCTCAGTATGTGTACTGACCCAAGTCCTCCTAAAATCTTACATCACAGAGGGAGGCCATTTGAAAGAGCTATCCAATTAGCCCCACTCCCCTGCTCTTTCCCCATAGCTCTGCAATTTTTCTTCTGTTTCAAGTATTTATTCCCTTTCGAAAGTTACTATTGAATCTGCTTCCACCACCCTTACAAGCAGTGCATTCCAGATCATAACTTGCTGCTTAAAAAAAATTCTCCTCATCTCGCTGCTGGTTCTTTTGCCAATTACCTTAAATCTGTGTCCTCTAGTTACTGACCCTCCTGCCAGTGGAAAACATTTCTCCTTATTTACTCTATCATTCATAATTCTAAATCTGGCTCCCTTACATCTCTGGCAAACTCGGATGCAGTTTTCTTGTGGGTCTCAAGACAGCTGCTGGGACAAGAGGCCAGCTCATGGATGCTAGTCTGGGACAAGGAACCAGTTCATGGATGCTAGTCTGGGACAAGGAACCAGTTCATGGATGCTAGTCTGGGACAAGGAGCCAGATCATGGATGCTAGTCTGGGACAAGGAATCAGCTCATGGATGCTAGTCTGGGACAAGGAGCCAGCTCATGGATGCTAGTCTGGGACAAGGAGCCAGCTCATGGATGCTAGTCTGGGACAAGGAGCCAGCTCATGGATGCTAGTCTGGGACAAGGAGCCAGTTCATGGATGCTAGTCTGGGACAAGGAGCCAGCTCATGGATGCTAGTCTGGGACAAGGAGCCAGCTCATGGATGCTAGTCTGGGACAAGGAACCAGTTCATGGATGCTAGTCTGGGACAAGGAACCAGTTCATGGATGCTAGTCTGGGACAAGGAACCAGTTCATGGATGCTAGTCTGGGACAAGGAGCCAGCTCATGGATGCTAGTCTGGGACAAGGAACCAGTTCATGGATGCTAGTCTGGGACAAGGAGCCAGCTCATGGATGCTAGTCTGGGACAAGGAACCAGTTCATGGATGCTAGTCTGGGACAAGGAGCCAGCTCATGGATGCTAGTCTGGGACAAGGAGCCAGCTCATGGATGCTAGTCTGGGACAAGGAGCCAGCTCATGGATGCTAGTCTGGGACAAGGAACCAGCTCATGGATGCTAGTCTGGGACAAGGAGCCAGCTCATGGATGCTAGTCTGGGACAAGGAGCCAACTCATGGATGCTAGTCTGGGACAAGGAGCCAGCTCATGGATGCTAGCCTGGGACAAGGAGCCAGCTCATGGATGCTAGCCTGGGACAAGGAGCCAGCTCATGGATGCTAGTCTGGGACAAGGAGCCAGCTCATGGATGCTAGTCTGGGACAAGGAACCAGTTCATGGATGCTAGTCTGGGACAAGGAACCAGTTCATGGATGCTAGTCTGGGTCAAGGAGCCAGTTCATAGATGCTAGTCTGGGTCAAGGAGCCAGCTCATGGATGCTAGTCTGAGACAAGGAGCCAGCTCATGGATGCTCATCTGGGACAAGGAGCCAGCTCATGGATGCTAGTCTGGGACAAGGAGCCAGCTCATGGATGCTAGTCTGGGACAAGGAGCCAGCTCATGGATGCTAGTCTGGGACAAGTAGCCAACTCATGGATGCTAGTCTGGGAAAAGGAGCCAGCTCATGGATGCTAGTCTGGGACAAGGAGCCAGCTCATGGATGCTAGTCTGGGACAAGGAGCCAGCTCATGGATGCTAGTCTGGGACAAGGAGCCAGCTCATGGATGCTAATTTGTGGATCCCACAACCAATGGATCAGATCAAAGTTCTGCCATCCTACCACATTTAATTGTGAATGGTGGTGGACAATTAAACAACTAACTGGAGGAGGAGGCTTCATGAACATATCCCTCCTCAATGATGGGGGAGCCCAGCACGTGAGTGCAAAAGACAAGGCAGTGCAACCATCTTCAGCTAGAAATGCTGAGTGGATGATCCACCTCGGCCTCCTCCTGAGGTCCCCACCATCACAGAAGCCAGTCTTCAGCCAATTCAATTCACTCCACGTGATATCAAGAAATGCCTAAACACACTGGATACAGCAAAGGCTATGGGCCCCGACCACATCCCGGCTGCCATGCTGAAGACTTCTGTGCCAGAACTAGCCACGCCTCTAGCCAAGCTGTTCCAATACAGCTACAACACTGGCATCTACCTGACAATATGGAAAATTGTCCAGGTATGTCCTGTCCACAAAAGGCAGGACAAATCCAATCTGGCCAATGACCGCCCCATCAGTCTACTCTCAATCACCAGCAAAGTGATGGAAGGTATCATCAACAGTGCTATCAAGCAGCACTTACCCGCCAATAACTTGCTCACTGATGCTCAGTTTGGGTTCTGCCAGGACCACCCTGCTGCAGATCTCATTACAGCCTTGGTCCAAACATGGACAAAAGAGCTGAACTCCAAAGGTGAGGTGAGAGTAACTGCCCTTGACATCAAGGCAGCATTTGACCGAGTGTGGCATCAAGGAGCCCTGGTAAAATTGAAGACCATGGGAATCGGGCAAAACATGCCACTGGCTGGAATCCTACCTAGCGCAAAGGAAGATGGTTGTGGTTGTTGGAGGCCAACCATCTCGGCCCCAGGACATTAGTGTAGGAGATCCTCAGGGCAGTGTCTCAGGCCCAACCATCTTCAGCTGCTTCATCAATGACCTTCCCTCCATCATAAGGTCAGGAGTGGTAATGTTCGCTGATGACCTTCGAGGCGGTGCAACAAAGGTTCACTAGATTGATTCCTAGGATGAGAGGGCTGTCCTATGATGATGGGCTGTGTAGAATGGGTCTATACTCTGGCGTTTAGAAGAATGAGAGGTGATCTCATTGAAACATACAAGATTCTGAGGGGGATTGACAGGGTAGATGCTGAGAGGTTGTTTCCCCTGGCTGGAGTGTCTAGAACTAGGGGGCATAGTCTCAGGATAAGGGGTAAGCCATTTAAGACTGAGATGAGTAAGAATTTCTTCACTCAGAGGGTTGTGAATCTTTGGAATTCAACTCCTCAGATAATGATCCATGCCCGCATGTGGCAAGACCTGGATGACATTCAGGCTTTGGCTGATATGTGGCAAATAATATTAGCACCACACAAGTGCCAGGCAATAACTATCTCCAACAAGAGAGAGTCTAACCACTGCCCCTTGACATTCAATGGCACTACCATCGCTGAATCCCCCACCACCAATGTCCTGGGGTCACCATTGACTAGAAAATTAACTGGACCAGCCACATAAAGTGGCCACAAGAGCAGGTCAGAGGCTGGGTATTCTGCAGCAGATGTGTTACCTCCTGATTCCCCAAAGCCTTTCCACCATCTACAAGGCACAAGTCAGGAGTGTGATGGAATACTCTCCACTTGCCTAGATGAGTGCAGCTCCAACAACATTCAAGAAGCTCGACACCATCCAGGACAAAGCAGCCCGCTTTATTGGCACCCCATCCACCACCTTCAACATTCACTCCCTCCACCACCGGCGTACCGTGGCTGCAGTGTGTACCATCTACAAGATGCACTGCAGCAACTCGCCAAAGCTTCTTCGACAGGACCTCCCAAACCCGCGACCTCTACCACCTAGAAGGACAAGGGCAGCAGGCACATGGGAACAGCATCACCTCCAAGTCGCACACCATACTGACTTGGAAATATATCGCCGTTCCTTCATCATCGCTGGGTCAAAATCCTGGAACTCCCTCCCTAACAGCACTATGTGGGAGTACCTTCACCACACGGACTGCAGCAGTTTAAGAAGGCACCTTCTCTAGGGCCACCTGAGATGGGCAATAAATGCTGACCTTGGCCAGCGACGCCCACATCCCATAAATGAATAAAAAAATGTCTGTGTCAACGAACCAGCTCATGGATGCTCATCTCCCAGAATGCAAATTAAAGGCCAATTTGAAGCTGCAGAAGTTTGATCTGATTTGGAGTACAATCAGATTGTGTAAAATTCATAGTGTAAGCTGTGCTACAGATTTGACAGCTACTGACTGACAAAACCTCGGGACCTCCTACTGTTTCTGAGAGATTGCCGTAAGCTCCGAGAATGAGTCAGTTATGTTAAAGTTTAAGGCAGTTATGAATCACCAGGAAGAACAACTCTTGCAGTGCCTTGAATGCTTAGTCACTGTAAACAAGCAGCTTGTTTCGAGATTGCACTGATAGGTTTTGGGGATTTTTGCGAAATATGTGCTTGGGACCAATGTCAGTGCCAGCCTCTTAAATGGACTTTTTGTTTCCTTTATCAGATTGTTCTTTTATATGCCCAAATATAAAGTTAAGTGTAGCAAGACTGAATGAACAGAAGTTCATTGCTACTGGACTCCAGCTTTCTGGAATAGATCAGGTGCTGCCACGTGAACTCCTAGGCGGAAGAATATTTACTCTCAGATCATGTTTCAGGCTATGAACCGGTAAGACATGCCAGGGCACAATACGTAGTGCAAGCAAGATATTTACACTAATTGCCTTCGTATTCTAAATGTCAGAACAATAAAAATGTTTCTCTTCACTAACTCTTAACATAAAATTGATCCCTGAGACCACGGACCCTTGTTTGTGATGAAAGGCTACCACAGAGTGACTTGCGATATACAGCCAGTCACAGGTTGTTAGGTACACTCGATGTTTGTCCACACAATTACATCTGATATTTACAGACATCTTGCAGCCTGTGTGTACCTGACCAAAGTGTCAAACTGATCAAATACAACAGTTAAGTGTAAATTGTGCCGGAATGCACCTAAAATGATCCTTTTGCATCTCAGACTGCAATTTAATATAAATAGTTCTCGGGATCTGGGTGACGCTGGCAAGGCCATATTTTTATTGCCCATCCTTAGGTACCTTGAATGGGGAGGGGGGTGTAGTGGTTGTTTTGTAACTGAGTGGCTTATTAGGTCATACCAGAGGCACATAGTGTGGGACTGAACATGCAGGCCAGAGCAGGTAGTTACGGTCATTTCCCCACCAGTTGTGTTTTTAGTCAATTCTGTTTTGGTGCCAGTTCATAAATGACCAGATTTATTGAATTCAAGTCACAACTTGCCACAGTGGAATGTAAACTCTCAACCTCTTGGTTCCCAGTCCAATGCCTTAACCACTAATTTACCATACCTGCACAAGTACAAAGTATATGGTTGTAGCTTGCTGAAACAGCTAGCAGTAACCCAATATTAACCTATGCACAGTGATCAGTGCAAAAAATATGATAAATACTGCTTTTGTTAAAAGTATGTCGTGATAGCTCCTCCCTAAGTAATCTGACCATATTTACTGAGTGCTGTGAGACGCTGTTATATTTTATATTTTTCTAAGCTGGTAAAATTGATAAAATCAGTGTTGAAGTGTAACTCCAATTAAGTCATGGAAATTTGAGTAGGAAGCCAATCAGCTTATCGTGCTGGTGCTAGTTTTTCATATGAAGCTATCTGCTCTAATTCCATTTCCCTGCCCTTCCCCATATTCCTTTTCAAATATCTATCCAATTCCATTTTAAATGGCGTTGAGACCGCTAATATTCTTTATATACACTTTCACCTTCCTCTAAGATGAAATGTTCTGGTCGCCATATTATAAAAAGGATATAGAGGCACTGGAGAGGGTGCAGAGAAGATTTACAAGGATGACACCAGAAATGCAAGGGTATACATATCAAGAAAGGATGAACAAGCTGGGTCTCTTTTCTCTTGAAAAAAGAAAGCTGTAGGGTGACCTAATAGAGGTCTTTAAAAATTATGAAAAATTTTGATAAAGTGGATACAGAGAGAATGTTTCCACTTGTGGGGAAGAACATAACTAGAGGCCATCAATATAAGATAGTCACCAAGAAATCCAATAGGGAATTCAGCAGAAACCTCTTTACCCAAAAAGTGGTGTGAATGTGGAACTCGCTACTACAGGGAGTGGTTGAAGTGAATAGTATAGATGCATTTAAGGGGAGGCTAGACAAGCATATGAGGGAGAAAGGAATAGAGGGTTATGTTGATAGATTTAGATGAGGAAAGACGGGAGGAGGCTCAGGTGGAGCATAAATGCCAGCATGGACTGGTTGGGCCGAATGGCCTGTTTCTGTGCCGTATATCCTATGTAAAAACACTCCAGCATCTCCATCATTTCTTTTGTGTTAGAAATGAGAGATTCTCTCAGATTCAGTGTCATCGGCAACTCCCATAAGCAGACCCCAAGTCCCTTATGATCAGGAGTTTACCTTCCTGCCCAAAATCTAATCACACAATAGCTTGACCCAGGGTCATAACAATGAAACCTCCCATTATATAAACTGGATTTCATAATCTCGCATGTGCCCCACATGCATGTCTCCTTTTCTGGAAGGTGCACTAATGAATACTCCAGTGAGATGAGGCCAATTGTTAACCGATGATTTATTTTACAGATAATATGAGTAAACAGAATAGCGTTTTACAATTAATTTTTCATAACACTGCTCATAACTCTACACTATTCCTGTTAGCAGGTTAAATACACTTTACTGTATAGTAATTCTTCTAAAAACTTAAGCAGGGAGCTTTCACTTTCGGAGTGCTCTTTTCTCCAGATTTCTCTACAGTTTGTCCTTTTGGAGCTGAACAAGAAGACACTGGCTTGATCTCTGACACTGCTCAGCTGCCTGTGTTCAGGGATTAGCAAACTGAGTTGCCAATAAAACTGGCCACAACCCTTCTAGGCACAGGTTTCCCTGGCAAATACTCATTCAACATCTGTGTAACACTATTCCTTTTTACAAGGAAGTATGAATTATGAACTAAATACCACCAACTCCTGGATAAGATATTGGGCAGGAAGGTAAACTCCTGATCATATGGGACTTGGGGTCTGTTTATGGGAGTTGCCGATGACACTGAATCTGAGAGAATCTCTAATTTCTAACACAAAGAAATGATGGAGATGCTGAAGTATTTTTACAGAGGAAGGTGAAAGTATATATGAAGTAATGTCAACATATTTCACCTGTATCTTATCCAGGAATATGTGGTATTTAGTTCATAATTCATACTTTTGCTGCTCTATTCCTTTTTACAAGGAAGTAAGCGTTGGTCTCTGTCTTGAATATACTCAACAACTGAGCCTCCACAGCCCTCTGGGGTAGAGAATTCCAAAGATTCACCACCCTCTGAGTGAAGACATTTCTCCTCATCTCAGTCCGAAATGGCTGACCCCTTATTCGGAGACTGTGACCCTGGTTCTAGACTCCCCAGCCAGGGGAAACATCCTCCCTGCATCTACCCTGTGAAGCCCTGTAAGAATTTTGTATGTTTCAATGAGATCACCTCTCATTCTTCTAAACTCTAGAGAATATAGGCCTAGTCTACTCAATCTGTCCTCATAGGACAATCCCCCCATCCCAGGAACCAGTCTGGTGAACCTTCGCTGCACTCCCTCTATGGCAAGTATATCCTTCCTTAGGTAAGGAGACCAAAACTGTACACAATACCCCAGGTGTGGTCTCACCAGGGCCCTATATAATTGCAGTAAGACGTCTTTACTCTTATACTCAAATCCTCTTGTAATAAAGGCCAACATACCATTTGCTTTCCTAATTGCTTGCTGTACCTGCATGTTAACTTTCAGTGATTCGTGACAGACAAGGACACCCAGGTCCCTCTGAACACCAACATTTTCCAATCTCTCTCCATTTAAAAAATACTCTGCTTTTCTATTTTTCCTACCAAAGTGGATAACTTCACATTTCTCCACATTATATTCCATTTGCCATGTTGGGGGTAATATAGTAGCATGGATAGAGGATTGGTTAACGGACAGCAAACCGAGAGGAGGGATAAACAGGTCTTTTTCAGGTTGGCAGGCTATAACTAGTGGGGTGCCGCAAGGATCAGTGCTGGGGCCTCAGCTATTTACAATCTATATGAATGACCTAGATGAAGGGACCAAATGTAATGTATCCAACTTTGCTGATGATACAAAGCTAGGTGGGACAGTAAGCTGTGAGGAGAACACAAAGAGTCAGCAAAGGGATATAGATAGACTAAGTGAGTGGGTAGTAAGGTGGCAGATGGAGTATAATGTAGGGAAATGTGAGGTTATTCACTTAGGTAAGAAAAATAGAAAAACAGACTCTTTGAAATGGTGAGAAACTTTTACATGTTGGTGTTCAGAGATTTGAGTGTCCTTGTGCAAGAAACACAGAAAGCTAGCATGCAAGTACAACGAGCAATAAGGAAGGCAAATGGCATGTTGGCCTTTATTGCAAGGGGGTTGGAGTATAAGAGTAAGGAAGTCTTGCTACAATTGTACAGGGCCTTGGTGAGACCACACCTGGAGTACTGTGCACAGTTTTGGTCTCCTTGGAGGCGGTGCAACGAAGGTTCACTAGATTGATTCCTGGGATGAGAGGGCTGTCCTATGATGAGAGATTGTGTAGAATGGGCCGATACTCTCTGGAGTTTAGAGATGATCTCATTGAAACATACAAGATTCTGAAGGGGATTGACAGGGTAGAGCTGAGAGGTTGTTTTCCCCTGGCTGGAGTGTCGAGAACTAGGGGGCAAAGTCTAAGAATAAGGGGTAGGCCATTTAAGACCAAGATGAGGAGGAATATCTTCACTCAGAGGGCTGTTAATCTTTGGAATTCTCTGCCCCAGAGGGCTGTGGATGCCGAGTCTTTGTGTATATTCAAGGCTGAGATCGATAGATTTTTAGACTCTAGGGGAATCAAGGGATATGGAGACCGGGCGGGAAAGTGGAGTTGAGGTCGATGATCAGCCATGATCTTATTGAATGGCGGAGCAGGCTCGAGGGGCCGTATGGCCGACTCCTGCTCCTATTTCTTATGTTCTTATAATCCGTAGATCCTCCCGTCCCCACAACACTGTAACAACAGCTGGTGGATTTCCTCATCCGCCTCCATGGCAAGGGCCCAATTGAATGACACACCCTGATTGAAGGTTACAGTCACGCTCAGACTTGTTTGGTAACATTCTGATCCTGTGAAATTCTGGCAGGGAAATTACTGAAATCATTTTACTGCAATCTTCTGGTTGTTTGTGGAGTGAGGAAGCTGAGAATTGCTGCTAGCAGTTCTGGCCAGCCTCACGAGTTATACCTTGGCAGATGCTGCGTCGGCAGTATTTAATCTGCCAGGCCTGCTTATTTTAGTTAACACTTCGGTGCCCAAGAAGGTCAGTAGTGTAATGTTTTGTGCAAACCTCCTTAGTGGTGAAAGTTCCAACCATCCGGCGATTTCTGGCCCCCCGGATGGTCATGAATTCCCCTCCCATCAGCCCCTCCCCGAACCACTACAGAGCCCCTGATTGTGCTTCAATCCACTTCCTGGCCTCTGTGTTTAGTGATTGGTGGAACTCTCCTAACTTTGTACACAGTAAGTTATAGAACATGGTTTCTCTTTTACCTGCCTTTGTTCTCTTTGTTTCTGTTTCTGTCCCCGTTCCTCCTCTCTGTCTTCTCTTTATGATGAGGTGCAATGGCTGGGGTTAATTGGGGTGGATAGGTGGCACCGATAGGAACAGGAGGAGGCCATTCAGCCCCTCAACCTGTTCCGCCATTCAGTTAGATCATGGCTGATCTATATCTTAACTCCATTTACCCGCCTTAGTTCTGTAACCCTTAATACTCTTGCCAAACAAAAATCTCAGTTTTGAAATTTTCAATTGACCCCCAGCTTCAACAGCTTTTTTGGGATTTGCTGTAGATACCTTCTCTGGTTCAATGGCATCAGTCGCTACCAAAAGTCTAAGCATCTTTTAATGAGCGTTATGATAGTGTAACTTAGAGTTCTTACAATAGCTTCCCCTTGTGATCTGGGCCAGATATTCGTGTCTGGTGTATGTGTACTTCTTCAATCTCTCTGAAGACGTATTGAGTGAGCACTTGGTGAACACTATCATGGGGCTTGATATGAATCATTTAGCTAGTTTATTTCAAAGCGGGTGAACGTACAGAGCAACTGTTATTAGATTCACTTCTTTCATTCAATACCACTTGTCTTTGCATAATAATACAAAGTAATGAACGTGCTACATTTCCCCACCTCAATGGGTCATCTTAGATTCATACAGCACAGAAGGAGGCCATTCAGTCCATCAGGCCTGTGCCGGCTCTTTGGTAGAGCTCTCCAATTAGTCCCACTCCCCTGCTCTTTTCCCCATAGCCCAGCATTTTTTTTCCTTCAAGTATTTATCCAATTCCCTTTTGAAAGTATACTATTGAATCTGCTTTCACCGCCCTTTCAGGCAGTGCATTCCGGATCACAACATCTTTCTTGACTTAAACAGAATATATCTGCTGCATTCTGCTGTTAGCTCAGGGCAGAACCTTCTTTCACTGCAGTCTCCTGCCTTTTCTCCCCTCAGCCTTACTCCTGGGTCAGTTTTTAGCCAAGCTGAGCACCCTCACTAAGTTGACAGCTGCTGAGTTCAAATGAATAGAGTTGTTGCAGCAGAAACAAGTGAACTAGAATAGAACCATAGAACTTCATAGAACACAAAACAAAAACTACAACAGGTGTGCAATCACTCTCATTTTATCTCTCTCACACACAGCCTCTCTTTAAAAAAAAATGTACTGAGTATGAACATTTACCGAAGTAAAGTTTTTTGACATTTGTCTACTAGATTTTCTAGAACATTGACTGATCAGAAGCCCGGAGAAGCTAAACAAAAACATTTCCTCCGTCCTGCTGACCGACTGGTACTGATGTGTCCTGGGAGGTTAGATATAATGTTTGAGCAATTTGTGTTAAACTCACAGAATCACAAAGTACCAAACAACTAAACTTTTGGGAGAAGCTGAGGCTTTTAAGTGGAAACTTTAAAGAAGGTGTCAAAACACAACATACATTTAATAATGCTACAGTATTGTGAAATCTAGTTTCTTATTTTTATTTTGTTTAAACTTTTTTATTTTGAATATTAGGAATTTTAGTCACTGAGAAAAAAATGGCCATGAAAAATGTTACAGAAATTATTTTGAGCAAGATAATAAAGCATAACCTGGTGGGAAAGCAACTGCTTGCAGAAAATGGAATGATTTCTGATGGTGCAGGTCACACATTACAGGTCAGTGATCAGACTACCTTTGGAACATCAGAACATCATCGACTGATGTCACAGGGAAAGAGTAATAACTACCTGATAATATTCATAGGAATATGTACTTTGCATCCCACGTAGAGATTTAGTTTATTGTACATAGATTTGTTGCAGGGAATTTGATAAGATATCAAATGAAACGTTGCAAAAATTAATGCACATAGTATGAATAGGATCATAGGAACAGGAGGAGGTCATTCAGCCCCTCGAGCCTGCTATGCCATTCAGTGGCTGATCTACACCTCAACTCCACTTTGATCCATATTCCTTGATACTCTTACCTAATAAATATCTTGTTGATCTTGGTCTTGAAAACTTCAGTTGTCCCCCAGCATCCACAACCTTTTGAAGGAGAAAGTTCCAGAATTCCACTACCCTTTGTGTGAAAAAGTGAGTCCTGATTTCACTCCTGAAAGGCCTGGCTCTAGTTTTAAAGTTATGCCCCTTTGGTTTGGATTCCCCACCAGAGGAAATAGTTTCTCTGTATCGACCCTATCAAATCCCTTTATCATTTTGATGCCCTTTTACACTCCTGGCATGCCTTTTGGTAATGAGAAAATAGAGACAGGAAGAAAATATCAAAGTTAAAAAGCATCAATATACTTTGTAGAAATCTGTACTAAGAGTGAGATTTGCTACTGAAATTAATTAAATGTTACTGATCACTGGTAGATGCAGCTCCTGATACATATGGACTGTACTTTAGATTTTTTACATTAACCTGTATGTTAGATCTTACGCCATTTTGTTTACATCTACTTTGACACCATTCTGAGACTCGCCGGGTTGTTTTAACTGTTGCCGATGGTGTAAATGGGATATCTGACCTGCTGCCTGTTTTACATCTCTGCCAATTTTTGCTTCCATTGTCTTCAGTGGAAACTAAAATTGGTTCCCAATGGAGGTAATTGCTGCTCATCCAAGGCTGGATGTCAGACAAGCAGCAAGATGCAGTGGAGGGATTTATTCACTACTCTATCCGTGAGTCCATTCCATGTGTTGATCATTCTTTATGTTAAGAACTCACGGATATCAGTTCTAAATTTTCCTTTCACAAGTCTGATCTTGTGTTTCCTTGTCCCACCCTCAGAGTTTACTGTGGAGTAACTTTCTGAACCTACCTCTTCCATGCAATTTACTATTTTATACCTCCCTAAGGTCACCTCTCAGTCACTTCCTTTCAAGGCTAAAAGCTGAAGTCTGTCCAGTCGCTCCTCTAACTCAGACCTCTGACCCAAAGGATCAACCTTGTGGCTTCTCTCTGCACTGCCTCCACAACCTGGATGTCTCCCTGTGTCTCAGTGATTAGGACTGGACACCAAACTCCAGATGTGATCTGATAAGAGCCCTGTACAGTTTGATCATGACTTCCTCTGACTTGTATGCTACTATTTTGGCTCCATAGTTCCTCCCTCTTTGGTTTGCTGCTCCCTGATGATTGCCTGTGTTAATCATCAAATCTACTGAAACCCTTCGCTCTCCTTCAACGTCCTGCTCAATCATTTCAACACTATTCATGGAGTGTGCGAGTCACTCATACCTCATCCTTTATACTAGTCGCTATTAAATTTCATCCGCTATTATACTGCCCACTTACATATTTTGTCCCCTCGTGTTGTAGTTCCTGGGCTGTATTTTCAGAATCAACCGCTCATCCTAGTTTGCAAATCTGCCCAATTTACATATAGTTTCTGAATCCAAGTTATTAATATAAATTATATACAGTAGGGTTTCCAACATTGACCTGTGGGACATCTAACTCAGCACCACTCTTCCCTGTACCCACCTCCACCCCCATCCCCAACATAACTCGTCTAATGAGTTTTTATCCTTCAGCCAATTACTTATCCATTCCCAAGCTTTCTCCTGAGCCCCACCGCTTTGAGCTAATAGCCTTTCACTAGGAACTTTGTAAAATGCTTTATGGCAAGGTTAATATTAAACACTACAGTGTTGGAGTCACTAGAAATCAACAGGCGCTGAGACTTTTGTTGCAGCAAAGGCAAAACGCGTGTTACTTTATTCACTCTCCATGAGGACTGAGGTTCTCAGCCTCGTTGCAGGGCTATGACGTCATCACGCTACCGACGCTCTTAAAGGGACCCTGCCCCGATAACCCAACCAAGTACGTACATATAACAACATTGGCTATACATAGTGAATTGTGTTTAGGTACATATAACCACATTGGCTATACATTGTGTTATTGTCCCTATGTGGTCTCCGCCACAACAATAAAGTAACAGCTCATACACAGCCAGTCCTGCTACAGAAATGCCAATGTGTGCTTCAAGAAATGTTCCTGTAAGAACATACAAATTTCTCGACATGCAACCCACAGATAGATAGTCTTTAAATAGCTTTACACCTATATCTATGGCTTCCTCAAACCCTTGTATCTATAGCCAGAGTCCATGGGCCAGATTCAGATGTGCATTTGACACCTCTGCCCTAGAGACTCACTGGTACTGTTTGTGAAATGTACAGCTCTACCCCAGACCTGTCCCAGTGAGCCTGGCGGGTGACCTTCCATTCTCTGAGCAGAAGATGGGCAGCATTCCTCACATCTGCCTTCAATACACAACTCCGTCCCCTGCCCCCCACTTTGGCTGTAATTGAAATTTAAATCTTTGTGAACTCACTTCAACTGAACATTAATACTTCAATACAAATCACTCTCAAATCCTCCCAAAATGGTTAAAATCCCAGAGTCTGACAATCAGCGCTAAATGTTTTTTTTCAGTACTTGCTGCTGGTTTAGAGGCTTCAAAGTGCTCATAGAAAAAAGTTTGAGATGGATTCTGTTTGCCTTCTTGGAAGCCACAAAAACAATGATCTTGTGACATGATTCCCTGTGAGTTGAAGTATTCTGATCAACACATTACGACTATTGCATCAGATCAGTGTTGTGCTTCACACTTCCCATCAAGCTTTCTGCATCTGAAAACAAGATTTCCCTTCTTAATTCAATGTTTTCTGATTTAGTCCCAATATGTAACCGTTGTACCCCCCACTTCATCACCCATTGGTAGAAAAAACCAAGTCCAGATTTCTGAATTCAGTCTTGATTCCAGTCGCAGGCTAGTGCTGCTCACAGAATAAGATGCAGCGTCCATTAATCTCTCACCAGCTGACACTTTCTCCTGGTACAGGATGTCCTAACTTGTGGTCGGCAAAATAACTTATTAGGATTATGTTTTTTTCTGACTGGTCTTCCCATTAGTCATTGATAACCCAAATAGATCTGACTTTCCCTGTCTGTGACTACTATATATAGATATGACTGTGATTAAGGCTATTTATATACTAGCACAGCATAACATCTGATCATTGCATGAAAATAAGTTACTTTCTGATGGTTGGTGAGTCTCTGCTCACATAGTGTGGTACTGAGTCAAATAGAATCGTGCAGCATAGAAGGCGGCCATTCGACCCATTGTGTTTGTGCCAGCTCTTTGAAAGAGCTGTCGAATTAGTCCCACTCCCCTGCTCTTTCCCCATGGCCTTGCAATATTTTACCCTTCGAGTACTTATCCAATCCCCTTTTGAAATTTACTATTGAATCTGCTTCCTCCACCCTTTCAGATAGTGTATTCCAGATCATAACAACTCCGCTGTGTAAAAAAGATTTTCCTCATCTCCCCTCTGGTTCTTTTGCCAATTACCTTAAATCTATGTCCTCTGATTACTGACTCTCCTGCCACTGGAAACAGTTTCTCCTTATTTACTCTAGCTATACCCTTCATAATTTTGAACACCTCTATTAAATCTCCCATTAACCTTCTCTGCTCTAAGGGGAACAATCCTAGCTTCTTTGGTCTCTCCACTTAACTGAAATCTCTCATCTCTGGTACCATTCTAGTAAATCTCCTCTGCACCCCCTCCAAGGCCTTGACATCCCTCCTAAAGTGCGGTGCCCAGAATTGGACACACTAGTCCAGCTGGGGCCTAATGAGTGTCTTCCAAAGGTTTAGCATAACTTCCTTGCTTTTGTTCTTGTCTATAAAGTCATGGATCCCATATCCTTTTTTAACAGCTTTCTTAACTTATCCTGCCACCTTCAAAGATTTGTGTACGTAAACCCCCAGGTCTCTCTGTTCCTGCACCCCCTTTAAAATTGTACCATTTAGTTTATATTGCCTCTTCTCATTCTTCCTTCCAAAATGCATCACTTCACACTTCTCTGCGTTAAATTCCATCTGCCATGTGTCTGCCCATTTTACCAGTCTGTCTATGTCCTCCTGAAGTCTATTGCTATCCTTCTCACTGGGATATAGACTGTATCCCATATAGACTAGGAATGCCTGAGGTCCCTGGTCTTTGCAGTTATTTTATCTCAGCCAGGATGAAGTAGATAGCACAGAAGGCGATCATTCAACCCTTCAGGTCTGTGCTGGCTCTTTACTAGAACAATCCAACACTAACTTACTAACCATTCTTTCCTAGTAGCGCTGAACCTTCCTCTGCTTCCCTTAAAAAGATACAATAGTTTCTGTCTCAGCTACTCCTTCTGGCAAAGCATTCCATGCTCCAACAACTTAACCTCTCTGATGTAAGCCCCCAAAGTGCGGACCAAGTGATATACAAGGTCGACGTCACCGACTTGTTGTAAGAAAGACAGACCAAATAATTGAAGTCACAACGGTTTATTCAGGCCTGGGGAGAACTTCTCACATCCCTACGTGGGTCCAACTCCACCGATATCCTAGCAACGTTCACAATTATACAAAAATCAAACACCTGCCCTAGGGGCGGGTGCAAAACTTATCAGCATATACAGAGTTATTGCGAAATGGCAATTATAAACCGTGACATTTCATCCTTCCTGCTGCCTACGGATCACAGTTCTGTTATCAGTTGGTCCCGTCACCTTCTATGACTGCGGGCCTCATCTTAATTGCTTTACAACCGTCCATTTGTCTATAGCCATGTGGTTTGCTTGTTACATGTTTTCTTAAGATAACAGTCCTCGTTCAGTCCGTGCAAAGCCTTGTCTCGGGTTACTTCTGCAAAGCAAGCACATCCTGATTAGTCCCACCATACTTTGATGTAATGGAACCCTGTTGTGAGTTTACAACAAACGAATTCTTAGATGTGTTATCTCGTATATGTGTTGCCTCGCCTGGCTGAACAGACATCCTCCCCAATCTTCCCACGAGTTGCTCTGCAGTTTAATTTCTCAGCATTTGAAGTCACTTAATCATGTTTTTAAAGCTTAGCTGGGTAAATGCAATATACAGACCCATATATCGTTTAACTCAGGGTATGAATTAACTCATTACCTCCACCTTGTACATTGGTGCTACATTATACATATTCTAACATAAAAATTAAAGTATAATAGTAATTTGGTTACTTCACTCTCTCCTCTCTCAGTGGCAATTTTAAATTGATAACCCGAGTCACTATCTCCCCAACCAGACAAATTCACTCTATCAAAATCTTTCATAAATTTAAAACTTCTATTAAATCTCCTCGTAGCCTTCTCTGCTCCAGTGGAAATATTCCTAGCATCTTAAGTCTCTCCTCTTAACTATAGTTTCCCATCCCTGGCATCATCCTGGTGAATCTACGCTGTACACTCTTTCTGGCTTTACTGTCCTTCCTGTAATGGGATACTCAGAACAGCACAGTGCTCTAACTTTGGCCTAACCTTCGTATAAATTTATTATTACTTATTCACTCGTACTTTATGCCCATTTATAAAACCCAAATGCTATTGTTCTTCTGTTTTTATTTACGTGCACTGACCCTTTCAGAGAATTATGTATTCGAACCCCTTTCAGTATCTTTTCATTGAGTGTATACTCCCATTCCCTGCTTAGGAACATACGAACAGGAATAGACCATTCAGTCCCTCAAGTCTGTTCTGCCAATCAATTAGATCCTGGCTGATCTGTACCTCAACTTCATTTACCAGCCTTTGGTCCATATCCTGTGACACCCTTACCCAACAAAATATCTATCTATCTCAGTCTTGAAAATTTTAATTGACACAGCATCCACTGGTGTAGTGGTGATGTTACTGGATGAGTCATCCCAGAGGCCTGAACTAATCCAGAAGAACGTGAGTTCAAATCTCCCCATGGTAGCTTGAGAATTTGAATTCAATTTTTTTTTAAATCTGGAAATTAAAAGCTGATATCATTAAAAGTAACCTTGAAACTATCAACTGGTCATTAATGTCCTTTTAGGAAAGAAACTTGCCGTCCTTACCTGGACTGGCCTATATGTTACTCCAATTCCATTCCAACATGGCTGATTCTTTACTGCCCTCTGAAGTGGCCTAGCAAGCCCCTCAGTTTGTATCAAACCATTACCTGTACCGGTACAAGAAGAATGCCCACTACCACCTTCTCAGGGCAACTAGGGATGGGCAATGAATGCCAGCCTTGCCAGCGATGCCAATACCTCAAAAATGAATAATTAAAATAATTCTATTAGCCTTTTTGGTTACTTTTTGTACCTGTGCACTAGATTTTAATGATGTGTGTACATGTACACCTAAATCCCTTTGCTCCTCCATAGCTCCTAGTCTCTCACCATTAAGAAAATATTCTGATTTGTCTTTCTCAAATCCAAAGTGGATGACCTTACACTTCCTCACATTGAACTCCATCAGCCACAGTTTTGCCCACTCGCTTAGTCTATGTCCTGCTGTAACTTCCTGCTTCCCATCTACACCATTACTTTGCCTCCTAAGTTAGCAACTTCAACAACAACAACAACGTGTATTTATCATTTCGTGATCTACTGAGATCAATGAAAGGTTTGCGCCACTGCAGCCTGGCCCTTCTGACGGCATCCCTGCTTTTGCCCTCCTGTGCAATGTACAACCAGGCTGTGTTGGTGTCCTGGGGAGGTCTCTTCCGCCCTTGGAAGGGAAGAGAAGCTCCCTGCGTGCTGTGGGGGTGCAGGTTATACAGGTGGAGCGGACTATACCGGTGTGGGTTATACAGGTGATGCGGGCTATACCGGTGGGGGTGCGGGTTATACAGGTGGAGCGGACTATACCAGTGTGGGTTATACAGGTGGAGCGGGCTATACCGGTGGGGGTGTGGGTTATACAGGTGGAGCGGGCTATACCGGTGGTGGTGCAGGTTATACAGGGGGAGCGGGCTATATCCGTGGGGGTGCGGGTTATACAGGTGGAGCGGGCTATATCCGTGGGGGTGCGGGTTATACAGGTGGAGCGGGCTATACCGGCGGGGGTGCGGGAGGCTCGCAGCCCGGAGAAGCGGCCGAAGCAGAGCAGCCCGGCGCGGGGGAGTGGCTGGACCGGGGACTCGGCGCAGAGCGGCGGCGGCCCTGGATGGAGGCCCGAGTCCAGCTGGACACAGAGTGAGAGGCCGGGGAGAAGAGAGGGACTGGGGGCCGGGGACTGGAGAGAGGCCCTGGGAGCAAATACATCCCTCACTGTAACACTCTGATATACCCCACACCCCTCACTGTAACACTGATATACCCCACACCTCTCACTGTAACTCTGATATACCCCACACCCCTCACTGTAACACACTGATAAACCCCACACCCCTCACTGTAACACTGATATACCCCACACCCCTCATTGCAACACACTGATACCCCACGCCCCTCACTGTAACTCTGATATACCCCACACCCCTCACTGTAACACACTGATATACCCCGCACCCCTCACTGTAACACTGATCTACCCCTCACTGTAACACTGATATACCCCTCACCCCTCACTGTAACACTGATATACCCCTCACCCCTCACTGTAACACTCTGATATACCCCACACCCCTCACTGTAACACTGATATACCCCACACCCCACTGTAACACTGATATACCCCTCACTGCAACACTGATATACCCCTCACTGTAACACTGATATACCCCTCACCCCTCACTGTAACACTGATATACCCCTCACTGTAACACTGATATACCCCACACCCCTCACTGTAACACTGATATACCCCTCACTGTAACACTGATAGACCCCTCACTGTAACACTCTGATATACCCCACACCCTGCACTGTAACTCTGATATATCCCACACCCCTCACTGTAACACACTGATATACACCACACCCCTCACTGTAGGACTGATATACCCCACACTGTAACGCTCTGATATACCCTCACCCCTCACTGTAACACCGATATACCCCATCCTCACTGTAACACCCTGATATACCCCACACCACTCACTGTAACTGCAGTATCTGGGTGTGGGGTATATCAGAGTGTTACAGTGACGGGTGTGTGGTATATCAGAGAGTGTTACGGTGTGGAGTATATCAGTTTTACAGTTAGGGGAGTGGGTTATATCAGAGTGTAACAGTGAGGGTTACATCAGTTTTACAGTGAGGGGTATATCAGTGTTACAGTGAGGGGTGTGGGGTATATCAGTTTTACAGTGAGTGGTATATCAAGAGTGTTAGTGAGGGGTGTGGCATATATCAGGGTTTGTGGCCACACCCCTCACTGTAACACTCTGATATACCCCGCACCCCTCACTGTATCACTGATATACTCCACACTGTAACGCTGTTATATCCCTCACCCCTCACTGTAACACTCTGATATACCCCTTACTTTAACTCTCTGATATATCCCACACCCCTCTCTGTAACACTGAGATATATCCCATACCCCTCATTCTACTGTGATCTTCTACGTGCGAGCTGCATTATTAACTAACCTCACCAAATGGCAAATTTCGTTGAAGTAATTATGCTCCCGGACAGTGTGATAGAGGGGGCCTGTTGTTAGTAAAGACATAATGAAAGAGTGTAATATTCTGTTGCTGTATTTTCAGTACCCTTGTGAAACATACCGGAGGATGTCACTGTGGGGCTGTCCGCTTCGAAGTGAGGGCCTCTGCAGATTTGCATGTTCTTCACTGCAAGTAGGTGTGAAATAAATATAGCTCAGTGCTGTGGATGTGGTAACAAGTGTAGTAAACGCAGCTAGAGTAGTAAATGCGGCTGCAGGAACAATACATGCAGCAGGTTAACTACAGGAATTCAGTTAATTAAATCTGGAATTAAAAAAAGCTAGTATCGGTAATGGTGACCATGAAATTACCGGATTGTTTTAAAAACCCATCTGGTTCACTAATGTCCTTCAGGGAAGCAAACCTGCCGTCCTTACCTGGTCTGGCCTATATGTGACTCCAGACCCACAGCAATGTGGTTCACTCTTAACTGCCCTCCGAAATGGCCTAGTAAGCCACTCAAGGATAATTAGGGATGGGCGGCAATAAATGCTGGCCTTGCAAGCGATGCCCAAATCCTGTGAATGTATTAAAAAGCAGAAAGTACTAATTACAGAAGGATTAAGTGGTACAGTAGTAGTATCAATATGGTATGAAGTACAGGTGCGGTGGGTATAGGTGCAGTAAGTACAGGTGCGGTGGGTACAGGTGTGGTGGGTACAGGTGCAATGGATGCAGGTGCAGTAGGTCTAGAGTCATAACGGCACAGGAGGCCATTCGGCCCATCGAGTCCCTACCGGCTCTCTGTCGAGCAAGTTTATTTCCCTCAAGTGCTTATCCAGTCTCTCCTTGAAAGCATTGAGTGTCTCCGCCTCCACCACTTCCGTCGGCAGCGATTTCCAGGTCCTCACCACTCGCTGCGTAAAAAAGTTTTTCCCTCACATCCCCCGTATCTCTTGCCCAAAACCTTAAATCTGTGTCCCCTAGTTCTTGTACCATTATTTAGTGGGAACAGCCTTTCCCCATCTAGCCTATCCAAACCTGTCATAATCTTGTACACCTCTATCAAATCACCCTTCAACCTCCTTTGCTTATCTAATGAAAACAAATCCAGCTTCTCAAATCAAATCAACTTTTATTGTCATTGTTAGTGCACAAGTGCAGTACAACGAAATGTAGGCTTGCGGCTCCCGAGTGTGTACAATTTGGATTAGGACACTTAAACATTTCAACATACATTTGTACATATATATTAGCATAAATATGACCATAATAAAGTGCATCGGCAGATGTGCAGGCTTTAGTGTTTATTTGTGGAGTTCAGTAGGATGACAGCCCTGGGAAAGAAGCTGTTCCTAAATCTGGTCGTACGGGTGCGAATGCATCTGTAGCGTCTTCCAGATGGTAGGAGGGCGAACAGACTGTGGCTGGGGTGGGTAGGGTCTTTGATGATGGACCGTGCCCTCCGTAGGCAGCGTTTCTGATATATATGTTCTATGGTCGGTAGCCGGGTGCCGGTTCTTGTAGCTAAGATCCCCCATCCCTGGAACCATTCTGGTAAATCTCCTCTGCACCCTCTCAAGGGCCTTCACATCCTTCCTAAAGTGTGACCAGAACTGGACACAGTACTCCAGTTGTGGCCTAACCAGCGCTTTACAAAGGTTCAGCATAACTTCTCTACTTTTGTACTCAATACCAGTATTTATGAAGCCCAATATCCCAGCTTTGCTAACTCTCTCAATATGTCCTGCCACCTTCAGGGACCTATGCACATCAACTCCCAGGTCCCTCTGTCCCTGCACACTCTTTAAAACTGTGCCATTAAGTGTATATTGCCGTTCCCTGTTCCTTCTGCCAAAATGCATCACCTCACACTTCTCTGTATTAAATTCCATCTGCCACTTGTCTGCCCATTCTGCTAGCCTTTCTATGTCCTGTTGCAGTCGATTGGTATCATCCTCACTGTCTGTCACCCCCCCAAGTTTGGTGTCGTCGGCAAATTTAGAAATTCTACTCTGTATTCCAATATCCAGGTCATTTATATATACAGGAAATTTGTGATATCCGGCACCGACGGGACCGAGCTGTTGCCGATCTATCGAAACTGCCGGACATACAAAGTTAATGTTGAAGCATACCGAGGTTTTTATCTCCGTATCTGACAACAAACACTGTTGCTTAGCAACAGCTTCTAAACAGTCGGCTGCAGCTGCAAGCGTCTCTAGCTGAAGCTGTTGCTATAGCTACAGACCTTGCAGTGCCTGACTGGGGGAAAAAAAGCAACGAGAACTAAAAAAACTTACAGAAAACGGCTCCTGATTTTTGCCGTTAGATCGAGTATTCCAGACATATAACCTCCGGATAAACCAAAGTTTCCTGTATATCAAAAAAAGCAGTGGCCTTAGCACTGACCCTTGGGGAACACCACTGTCTACCATCCTCCAGTCTGAAAAACAGCCATTTACCACAACTCGCTGTTTTCTGTCCTTAAGCCAATTTCTTATCCAAGCTGCCACTGACCCACCTATTCCACGAGCCTCAATTTTGTTAACCAGCCTTCTATGTGGTACTTTGTCAAACGTCTTCCGAAAATCCATGTCGACAACATCCATTGCATTCCCTTCATCAATCCTGTTACTTCATCAAAAAATTCAATTAGTCAAACACGATCTGCCTTTTACAAATCCGTGTTGGCTCTCCTTAATTAGCTTAAACCTCTCCAAGTGCCTGTTAATTTTTTCCTTGATTATTGTTTCTAAAACTTTACCCATCACTGATGCACATCAGGAGCAGTAGGTATTGAGGATCATTCAGGGCTAGTGGGATTTAGTTGCAGATAACAGAAAGCATTACTTCATTGAGAGTGTGTTTGGGATTTGTAATCGGCAACAAAGGAGGTTGTAGGGGCAACATGCTGAAGGTCAAATATCAGGAAGAGAAACACATTGGTGACAGCTGCAGAAGGTGAACCTGTGAGCTTTTCTCATCTTTGATGTTCTATGCTTTATGTTCAGTTCATTGCATTGAAGGTTAGAGGATTCCCTTAAAAGTCAGTTGGTTGTAAGAGGTCACTGACGATCTTCATCAGTTCCTGCATCTGCTATTAACCAGAGAACTGTCTCCATCTTGGGAGAGAAGAAATTAAGAAAAAAAGACAGCTCATCTTTCTGGCTACAAATTGATTCTGCTATCCCTCGTCAATTAAAGAAAAAAATCTCTGTCTTTCTCACACACCCATCATTGCATCCTTCTCAAGCCTGGGACTATTCTCTCTGGAGGGGAGAGGATAAGGCAGGGGAGAGACAATAGAGATTTTCATAGATATGAAGAGGTGGGCACAGGAGTCGAGGACTGAGGGACATAGTCTTTCATTTTTAAATTTGTTTTCCAGATGTGGGTGGCAGGGGTAAAGCTGCATTTATTACCCAGCCCTAGTTGCCCTCGAACTGCTGCAGTCCGTGGTGGTGATGGTGCTCCCACAGTGGTGTTAGGGAGGGAATTCCAGGATTTTGACCTAGTAACAATGAAAGAAAAGTGATATTAGTCCAAGTCACGATGATGTGTGACTTGGAGGTGGTGGTGTTCCCATGATATTGCTGCTCTTGTTCTTGTTGGTGGAGGCCGCGAGGTGCTGTCAAGCTTAGTGAGTTACTGCAGTGCATCCTGTTGGGGGTACATGCCGCAGCCTGTGTACCAGTAGTGGAGGAGCTGGATATTGAGAATGTCCAAAGTAGGAGGGTGATGGAATTGTGGAACAGATAACTAGCAGGAGTGAGGGTCAATAGAAACCAGGTTTAAAAAAGGACTGGGTGAATATCTTTGGAAAAGGGGATATAGGGCTACTAGTTCCAGAATTATGGTCAGGAATCTGAGGGTAGTTAGATGTAGTGAATGGTCTTCTGCCCAAAACACAGAACTGTTTGTGCTGTTGTTTAGTCCCACAGAGGACAGTATTACACTGTTCACCCAACTCATGAAAGAAAAAGACAGACAGAATCATACAGCACAGGATATTCAGCCCATTGTGTGTGTGCCGGACATGTCTTTATGCCTGGCTTATCCATCTCTCAGTCATGATTCAAAGCACTTCAGGTGCAGCGAATGATTCTGAAGTGAGGGGCAGTTGCACTCCCTCAGTACCACACAGCAGTATTGGCCCAGATTACGTGGAGTGCCATTTGTACCCACAATCTGATTCAGAGGCACAAGTAAAACCAACTGAGTCAGGCTGACTCTGGGCAGTATGAAACTGCTCAATCCAGCACCAAGCAACATTCTGATGTGCTGTCACCAATCTCCATTTTATTAATAGAAGCAAGGCAGTTATGCTAAACCTTTATTAACACTGGTTTGGCCTCAGCTGGAGTATTGTGTCCAATTCTGGGCACTGCACTTTAGGAAGGATGTCAAGGCCTTGGAGAGGGTGCAGAAGAGATTTACTAGAATGGTACCAGGGATGAGGGACTTCAGTTATGTGGAGAGACTGAAGAAGTTGGGATTGTTTTCCTTAGAGCAAAGAAGGTTAAGGGGAGATTTAATAGAGGTGTTAAAAATTATGAGGAGTTTTTATAGTAAATAAGGAGAAACTGTTTCCACTGGCAGGAGGGTCGATAACCACAGGTCACAGATTTAAGAAAATTGTCAAAAAAAGATAGCCAGCATGGGCACGATGGGCCAAATGGCCTCCTTCTGTGCTGTAAGATTCTGATTCTAACAAACTGCTCTTCTGTTTTAGCTGCAGCATTTGTACAAAGAAACAGATTAAAGTGTTCATCGTTCCTGCCTCCCAGTTCAGACTCCTGGCGGTAGGTTATGCCTGCAACAAGCTGTAACTGTAACTCCCTTCTGTCCTCAAGAACATTGTTCACATTCGTAAATCTTAATTGCTGCAAAATTTTATCAAAAAGTGAAAATCAATAAATCAAACCTTCCTGCTGCATTAGCAAATCTCTGCTTCCAAGCGTGTTACTCCGTGCGTGTGTACATTATCCCGTGTGCACAAGCGTGTTACTCTGCACGAGTGTGTGCCAAGGTGTGCAGGGCCACTGCTGTGCTGAGATGTGTTTCTGTTTTCGACCACTGTCTCAGTGTGACAAAGGCACTGTGTATTGGAAGATAGATGATTATTTCAGTTCCTCCATTCCTCAGTGCGAAAGACTCGACTCTCGCACTAGTGTCAGCCTATGAATTAAACTCAATAAATCAGACCCTCAGGTCTCATTGAGGCTGTATCATGTGACTTTGATTTAGAGCCGATCGCTTCTGCTCCTTCATTTCCATCCCTAATTTCCTCCCCCTCTCATTTGCTCTCAGGTTGTGGGTGATGCTGGCAAAGCTACAATTATTGTCCATCGCTAATTGCCCAGAGAAGGTTGTAATGGGCCTTCTCCTTGAACCGTTGTTGTCCGTGTGCTGATGGTGCTCCCACAATGTTGTTGGGTGGCATTTTAACCCGGTAATGATAAAGGAACAGCTTTATATGTGCAGTTCAGAATGGTGTTCCTAAGTTGCTGCAGTGCATCCTGCAGATTGTACATACTGCAGCCACAGTGTGCCCATGTTGGATATCGATACCAGGGGCAGGAAAGCTGATTAAGTGGGCTGCTTTATCCTCAATGGTGAGGCTTCTCTAGTACTACTGTGGCGGCACCCATCCAGGTGCGTGGTGAGTATTCCATCACACTCCTGACTTGAGTCGTGTAAATGGTAGAGAGGCTTTGAGGAGTCGGGCACTAAGCCAGACATTGCAGAGTACCCAGTGTTTGTGGTGCTCTTGTAGCCATGGTCCAATTCAGCTTCTGGCCAATGGTGACCCTCATGACAGCAATGGTGTTGGTGGACCATCACCTGGCACTCATGCGGCGTGAATGCTGCCTCCAACTCATCAGCCCTGAAGCTGCCCACTCTCGGCTTGGGTTTGGGTACTAGTCTCTGGTAAATTGCTGACGAGGCCGTTCTTCTCACGAGCCAAGCAAGGAGTGTCAGTGGGATATGGAACTACAGGGGGTCAGCGGCCGTGTCCGGCCCTGTCCTTGCCCAGAGTCCACGTAAGCATACTTTTTAGAAGAGGTCACTGGATAGATCTCAGGAAAGAAAAGGAAGACCTTGCCAGTATATATTGTCTTATCAGGATGTCCCAAATTGCTTCACACCCAATCGATTACTTTGAAGTCTAGTCACTGTTGGATTGAAGGCAAACAGCAGCAAACCCGAACCCAGTTGATTTTGTTCACCCAATCTCAGTTGTAAAACCATCATCGCTTCGCAGGCTAAGCTCACCTAATTTAGCAAAGACAAGGGTGTGAATGTGGGACCTTCTGATCTGTACGCTCAGCCACTCCCTGCCTTAACAAGGTAGCTGAGAGACCGTTGAACATTTTAAAACAGAAATATAATCATTTATAAGATAAACTATTTGCATATGCTGGTCCCAGTGACAGACACTAGCCATTTTTTTAAATTCATTGATGGGATGTGGGCGTCGCTGGCTGGCTAGGCCTGCATTTAGTGCCCATCCCTAATTGCCCTTGAGAACATGGTGGTGAGCCGCCTTTTTGAACCGCTGCAGTCCATATGGTGTAGGTACACCCACAATGCTGTTAGGAAGGGAGTTCCAGGATTTTGGCCCAGCGACAGTGAAGGAACGGTGATACAGGTCCAAGTCAGGATGGTGTGTGGCTTGGAGGGGAACTTGTAGGTGGTGATGTTCCCATGCGTCTGCTGCCCTTGTCCTTCTAAGTGGTAGAGGTCGCGGGTTTGGAAGGTGCTGTTGAAGGAGCTTTGGCGAGTTGCTGCAGTGCATCTTGTAGATGGTACACACTGCAGCCACAGTGCGCCGGTGGTGGAGGGAGTGCCAATCAAGTGGGCTGCTTTATCCTGAATGGTGTCGAGCTTCTTGAGTGTTGTTGGAGCTGCACTCATCCAGGCAAGTGGAGAGTATTCCATCACACTCCTGACTTGTGCCTTGTAGATGGTGGAAAGGCTTTGGGGAGTCAGGAGGTGAGACACTCGCCGCAGAATTCCCAGCCTCTGGCCTGCTCTTGTAGCCACAGTATTTATATGGCTGTTCCAGTTCAGTTTCTGATCAATGGTAACCCCCAGGATGTTGATAGTGGGGGATTCAGCGATGGTAATGCCATTGAATGTCAAGGGGAGATGGTTAGAGTCTCGCTTGTTGGAGATGGTCATTGCCTGGCACTTGTGTGGTGCGAATGTTACTTGCCACTTGTCAGCCCAAGTCTGAATGTTGTCCAGGTCTTGCTGCATATGGACACGGACTGCGTCAGTATCTGACGAGTCTCGAATGGTGCTGAACAGTGTGCAATCATCAGCGAACATCCCCACTTCTGACCTTCTGATGGAGGGAAGGTCATTGATGAAACAGCTGAAGATGGTTGAGCCTAGGACACTGCCCTGAGGAACTCCTGCAGTGATGTCATGTGATTGAGATGAATGACCTCCAACAACCACAGCCAACTTCCTTTGTGCTAGGTATGATTCCAACCAATGGAGAGTTTTCCCCTTGATTCCCATTGACTTCAGTTTTGCTAGTGCTCCTTGATGCCACACTCAAATCAAATGCTGCCTTGATGTCAAGGGCAGTCACTCTCACCTCACCTCTTGAGTTCAGCTCTTTTGTCCATGTTTGGACCAAGACTGTAATGAGGTCAGGAGCTGAGTGGCCCTGGCGGAACCCAAACTGGGCGTCAGTTAGCAGGTTATTGCTGAGTAAGTGCCGCTTGATAGCACTGTCGACGACACCTTCCATCACTTTGCTTATGATTGAGAGTAGACTGATGGGACGGTAATTGTCCGGGTCGGATTTGTCCTGCTTTTTGTAGACAGGACATACTTGGGCAATTTTCCACATTGCCGGGTAGATGCCAGTGTTGTAGCTGTACTGGAACAGCTTGGCTAGGGGCGCAGCTAGTTCTGGAGCACAAGTCTTCAGTACTATTGCCGGAATGTTGTCAGGGCCCATAGCCTTTGCAGTATCCAGTGTCTTCAGCCGTTTCTTGACATCACGTGGAGTGAATTGAATGGGCTGAAAACTGGCATCTGTGATGCTGAGGACCTCAGGAGGAGGCCGAGATGGATCATCCACTCGGCACTTCTGGCTGAAAATAGTTGCAAATGCCTTGTCTTTTGCACTCATGTGCTGGGCTCCACCATCATTGAGAATGGGGATATTTTTGGAGCCTCCTCCTCCTGTTAACTGTTTAATTGTCCACCACCACTCACGACTGGATGTGGTAGGACTGCAGAGCTTTGATTTGATCCGATGGTTGTGAGATCGCTTAGCTCCGTCTATCGCATGATGCTTCCGTTGTTTGGCATGCAAGTAGTCCTGTGTTGTAGCCTCACCAGGTTGACACCTCATTTTTCGGTATGCCTGGTGCTGTTCCCGGCATGCTCTCCTGCACTCTTCGTTCAACCAAGGTTGATCTCCCGGCTTGATGGTAATGGTAGAGTGAGGGATATGCCGGGCCATGAGGTTACAGATTGTGGTTGAATACAATGCTGCTGCTGATGGCCCACAGCGCCTCATGGATGCCCAGTTTTGAGTTGCCAGATCTGTTTGAAATCTGTCCCATTTAGCACGGTGGTAGTGCCACACAACACGGTGGAGGGTATCCTCAACATGAAGACGGGACTTCGTCTCCACAAGGACTGTGCGGTGGTCACTTCCACCAATGCTGTCATGGACAGATGCATCTGCAACAGGGAGATTGGTGAGGACGAGATCAAGTAGGTTTTTCCCTCTTGTTGGTTCCCTCACCACCTGTCACAGGCCCAGAGTGGCAGCTATGTCCTTTAGGACTCGGCCAGCTCGGTCAGTTGTGGTGCTACCGAGCCACTCTTGGTGATGGACATTGAAGTCCCCCACCCAGAGGACATTTTGTGCCCTTGCTACTCTGTGCTTCTTCCAATTGGTGTTCAACATGAAGGAGTACTGATTCATCAGCTGAGGGAGGGCGGTAGGTGGTAATTAGCAGGAGGTTTCCTTGCCCATGTTTTGACTTGATGCCATGAGACCTCATGGCGTCTGTGCTCTATGGAACTGAGTGAGTTGCTTGCTTATGCCTCTGATGGAGTATCTTAGACAGCTGACTTAATTGTATACAAATTGTCTGCAGTTTCAAACCAGAATTTAACACAGAAGTGAAACACGTTGGTTAAGATTCAATCGTTCATTGTCAGGACCCAAGCTCACTTAGTGATTTTCCTTTGCAGGGTGCTGAGAATTTAACGGTTTACACATACAACACAAAAGTAGCAAAACACACTTTCTGCAAAACATGTGGCGTGCAAAGTTTCTACACCCCTCGGTCCAATCCTGATGGATACGGTAGGAAAAATAAATCATTATGTATGTGCATGTCAATTCCACAGGCACCGATTTATAAAATCTTGTGTACAAAACATTATATTTTGAAAATCCAATTGAATTCCATCTATAGAATAGCACTTTCCTGTTGAGAATTTCTGTAGGTCTATGAGGATCATCAGATGATAGAAATTACAACACGGAAACAGGCCATTCGGCCCAACCAGTCAGTGCTGGCCTTTACGCTCCGCACAAGCAAATAGTCCTAATCACAGTTACCCGCCCTGTTCCCCTTTTCCACATCTCCAATCTAATCTTCAGTGTTGACAGTTTCTGCCCCAATCACTAACCCTAGGAGTGAATCCCACAGCCTCACAACTCTGTGTGGAGAGGTTTCTCCTGCCCTCAGTTCTAAATCTCTTACATTTAATCTTGTATCTCTGGCCCCCTCGATCTAGACCCTCAATAATTGGCAACAGTCTGCTTCTATCTACTCTGTCTCATCCTTTTGTAATTTTAAACACTTCTATTATATCGCCCCATAACCTGCGATGTTCTAACGAAAAAAGTCCCAATTCTCAAGTTTCTTTGTACTTGTGGAAACTTGCTTACTCAGTCCATGTAGATTGACATTGATGAGTTTCTTTTAAAACGCGCTCATGTATTTTCATCACTGCTGATAAGACTTGTGTCTGAGTCCCTTGATTCAAGTCCAACTCTTGTCTAAGCCCAGGATTATGCTGGTTCTCGGGAATTTATGACCCACAGTGCCTCTTTTAATACTTGATGCCATTTGGAATGTAGCTCTCTCCTGCCCTGGCAGCCAATTGTAGTGCCTGTCCATTCGCTTCACTCCTGTTAACATTTATCGGTTACTGCATTGCTGAATCAGCTGTATTTTCCATCTGTAGGTGTGATGGCTCACTGCCTGGATGAAGGGACTGTGCACAGTGTCACTGTAGAACAGTTCAATGGCAAGGACTGGGAGAAGAGCATGAAGGAGCACAAGACCATAAAGAGTTTGTCTAAGTAATGATTTAAGCTGCTTGACACAAACCTCATTAATGAGAACTGAATGGTGTGACTTCACCCAGATCATTAAGCACTGGTTACTCATGTACCGATGCCTACTCCTGCTCCTATCTTGTATGTTTCTATGTTTATGTCCCACTCCTGGTTACTGGCAGGACGACTGAAAACCAGAATATATGGCGCGGTCACTGCAGCTACATACTCCCACCAAAACCAGATTAAAAACAATCACAGATAGAGAGGGTCATGCACACATACATCTCTAACAGCACACAGTCTGACTAATTTACAATGCTGTAAACTGGGAAGTGTAACCATTGCCAAGATTTAAAAAAAACAGGAAAGGGCGAGAAGTTGTGCTGCTTTTTTGTTATCCCGGGTAAACTGGAGGTTGTGGGGGGGAGGCTTGGTGCTGACGGAACACACGGCACCGACTCTATAAAAGGACATAATTCATTCCCATGATCATATATATGGGTGAAACAGTATTAGAACAAGGGTGGTCCACTGTATTGATAATTGAGGTAAAGCCGATTTCCCGTTGATGGAAGGCGTGAGTGCACAGCCTCAGGAACCTAACGGGTCTCTGTGAAATTGTGGGTAGATCATTCGACTGCCCTATTGCACCGATGGAATGCTGTGGTCAGTGGGACAGGCGGTTGCATTCCCAAGCGCCTTGGCCCCAGTTTTGCTCCAGTGTATTTTTCTATTTTCCTGAAACTATGATAATGAAAGCGTCAAGTTTAGTTGGAGTTATTATTAATACAGTAAACAATCCACAAAGCCAGTTTGTTTAAGCTTTTCCCTGTGGCACTGAGTGATGTGTTACACACAAATCTTTAAAATACAATGAAGCCGCAGGCACTATGGAGGTAATTGTAACCTAACCCACGGGGATTGGCCCCAATTCCTGATTTCTGCCGGCTGGGCTAGCCTGAAATTACCCCCATGTTTGCACCGTGTTAATGACAGTGATTATTGGTGCTCTGCCAGTGGCAGGAGACCAGGCTGCAGCCAAACACTGTAATCCGCTGTTTGCTGCACATACTTTGCAAACTGCTTTGCCACTTACTCCGGCAGCAACATCCTGCCACATATCACAACTACAGTATGTTACAGCTAGAGGTCACTCACCCTCTCTGGATTTAGGGAGCAGTCTAGTCACATAATATTAGAGAAGACATATCTCAGAAAAGATTCATGCACATAAACTTGTACAAATCTCTGCAGTTTATTTAAGGCTCCCTCACCACAGCCTCTGTATTGAAAGTCTTTAGCAGCATTTGGTCGCTATCAGCAGGTGCCATGATTTTAGTTGCCATTACATTTCTATATAATTCTGTGAAAGGTTTATTATACATTTTAACCCAGTCTCTAATCAGATTCCCAGGCAGCATCATTCTCTAAAAACTGATCTCCAGCAGCTTGATGAATGAATGGTACACAACAGAAAGAGAATTTTCCTCATATTCAGTGTGAAATTAAATGGAAAGTGTTTATAAACATGTAACGCGATAGATACAGGTAGAGGTGACGGAACCACAACAGCTGGCTTCGGTGACAGTACATGGCTTCCTGCAAAAGAAAAAATAGCAACTATTAATCTGCACCAAGAGATCACAGTGCTCGGAAAGGCCACAAAGTCAGCATCAAACACTGCTAGAATTCCCCAACCAATACCATCATGGGAGCATCACCACCACAAGGACAAAGCTCACCACCATCTTCCCAGGGCAACTGGGAAAGGGCAACGATTGCAGCCTTGCCAGATCCAGAGTAAAGCTCCCTCTACACTGCCCCATCAAACACTCCCAGGGCAGGTACAGCACGGGTTAGATACAGAGTAAAGCTCCCTCTACACTGTCCCATCAAACACTCCCAGGGCAGGTACAGCACGAATTAGATACAGAGTAAAGCTCCCTCCACACTGTCCCATCAAACACTCCCAAGGCAGGTACAGCACGGGTTAGATACAGAGTAAAGCTCCCTCTACACTGCCCCATCAAACACTCTCAGGGCAGGTACAGCACGGGTTAGATACAGAGTAAAGCTCCTCTACACTGCCCCATCAAACACTCCCAGGGCAGGTACAGCACGAGTTAGATACAGAGTAAAGCTCCCTCTACACTGTCCCATCAAACACTCCCAGGGCAGGTACAGCACGGGTTAGATACAGAGTAAAGCTCCCTCTACACTGTCCCATCAAACACTCCCAGGGCAGGTACAGCACGGGTTAGATACAGAGTAAAGCTCCCTCTACATTGTCCCATCAAACACTCCCAGGGCAGATACAGAACGGGTTAGATACAGAGTAAAGCTCCCTCTACACTGTCCCATCAAACACTCCCAGGGCAGGTACAACACTGGTTAGATACAGAGTAAAGCTCCCTCTACACTGTCCCATCAAACACTCCCAGGGCAGGTACAGTACGGGTTAGATACAGAGTAAAGCTCCCTCTGCATTGTCCCATCAAACACTCCCAGGGCAGGTACAGCAGGGGTTAGATACAGAGTAAAGCTCCCTCTACACTGTCCCGTCAAACACTCGCAATGGCGGGTACAGCACGAGTTAGATAGATACAGGTAATGGTTGATGGGTGTTTTAGTGACTGGAAGGCTGTTTCCAGTGTGGTTCCGCAGGGCTCAGTACTAGGTCCCTTGCTTTTTGTGGTATATATCAATGATCTAGACTTGAATATAGGGGGTATGATTAAGAAGTTTGCAGATGATAGTAAAATCGGCTGTGTGATTGATACTGAAGAAGGAAGCTGTAGACTGCAGGAAGATATCAATAAATTGGTCAGGTGGGCAGAACAGTGGCAAATGGAATTCAATCCGGAGAAGTGTGAGGTAATGCATTTGGGCAAGGCTAACAAGAAAAGGGAATACACATTAAATAGTAGGACACTGAGTAGTGCAGAGGAACAGTGGGACCTTGGAGTGCATGTCCACAGATCCCTGAAGGTAGCAGGCCAGGTAGATAAGGTGGTTAAGAAGGCATACGGGATACTTGCCTTTATTAACCGTGGCATAGAATACAAGAGCAGAGGGGTTATGCATCAACTGTATAAAACACTAGTTAGGCCTCAGCTAGAATACTGTGTGCAGTTCTGGTCACCACATTACAGGAAAGATGTGATTGCACTAGAGAGGGTACAGAGGAGATTTACAAGGATGTTGCTGGGAGTAGAGAATCTTAGCTATGAGGAAAGACTGGATAGGCTGGGTCTGTTTTCCTTGGAACAGAGGAGGCTGAGGGGAGACCTTATTGAGGTGTATAAAATTATGAGGGGCATAGATAAAGTGGATAGAAAGTGTAGTGATCAATAACATGTCATTCTGTGGTGGACACTAGGTGGAGCAGTAGAGCTGTATAGAACTGTATGTATAAAACTATATACCCAGCTGTATAGATATTAAGACTACATTACCCATGAGGCTAGGCTACCCACAAGGCAACAGTCAAGATGGCAGCCTGCACACAGGAGCACAATGCTGCATCTCTACAGATACTGTACCAAGTCCACATGGCTCAATAAAGTAACTAGCAAAAGCTAGCTGTGTTCATAATAAGAATGTCTATTTATTAATGAACATAACAGAAAGGACCTATTTCCCTTAGCAGATGGGTCAAAAACCAGGGGGGCACAGATTTAAAGTAATTGGTGGAAGGTTTAGAGGGGATTTGAGGGGAAATTTCTTCACCCAGAGAGTTGTGGGGGTCTGGAACTCACAGCCTGAAAGGGTGGTAGAGGCAGGAACCCTAACCACATTTAAAAAGTACTTGGATGTGCACTTGGGATGCTCCAACCTGCAGGGCTATGGACCAAGAGCTGGGAAGTGGGATTAGGTTGGATAACTCTTTGTTGACCGGTGCGGACACAATGGGCTGTAATGGCCTCCTTCCGTGCTGTAACTTTCTATGATTCTATGAGTAAAACTCCCTCTACACTGTCCCATCAAACACTCCCAGGGCAGGTACAACACGGGTTAGATACCGAGTAAAGCTCCCTCTACACTGTACCATCAGCAGGTACAGCATGGGTTAGACACAGAGTAAAGCTCCCTCAACACTGTCCCATGGAAATTAAAATAACATTGTTCTTCCCAATTGTGCTATTCAGTTTGTGTGAAGAACTCATCCTTTTTAACAGCTCCAGAAAACTACTGTGGCGCTTTAGCCCAATCAACACAAAACTGGGGTTCTAAATCTCTAAGGCTTCCTGTGGGATTGTGCACAGCCAGCAACACAGCACTGATGGAAATTCCCACGGGGGGGGGGGGGGGGGCAGGTTAGAGACAGAGACACGTGGTCTATATCGCACTGGGAGTTAGGCATAGGGCTGTCAGAGCCCAGGTATTGTTTGAACTCAGTTCCTGTTCCTCAGGCCTAATATTTAGGACTTGTTTATTTTTTGGAAAGACGCAATCAGGCGAAACCCGTTGTGAGCTTGGTGATAAAATAGTTCACATCGTTTCTTACATTTACCTTGGCCTGGTGATACTCCCGACTGTGCAATATATACATGACATGGTGGGGCCTAAGCCAGCTGATCGGCAGGTCCAGGATGGAGATATACTTCCGCAGAATGTTTGTGGATTGGAGTACAAGAGCCTGGCACCCTGGAGAGAAGCAGAAATAATCCAAATGAATGGCAAGTACAGACGGGCGGAGGGAGGGGTTGCTCTTCCCAGTTGGGGGTCTCGTTTGTGGCCCTGGTTTCTGCACACTGGGCTCCAACCCTGGTCAGGAGGAGAGCTGGCTGCAGACCACCTTCTCGAGGGCAATTAGGGATGGCCAATAAATGCTGGCCTTGCCAGCAACGCCCACATCCCATAAACAAATATTATTATTTATTTATTTTTTTATTTTTTTATTTTTTTTTAAAGCCCAGGGTTTTGGGTCAGGACCACGGATTGGTCTCCTGGTAACCTCGCAACAACCAGTAAAATACTCAAACCTTAAACCTTTTGGGCAGGGTGTAAATTGATACACAAATGAGCTGCTCCAATCCCATCCCCTGTGGTTTATATTGATCAGTGACCATCACTGACCTAGAATCCCACAGTGCCCACAGTGCGAGTGTTGTAGCTAGTATCAGATTATATGGCCACATTCCTGCCATCGCTTCAGAGGCTCTACTCTCAGGAGTTACTGCTTTGGCCTGGGAATATTCTAACCTTACACAAACATTTTAGAAATTAAGTAAAAATAATTTGGCAGTGTGCTCTCAGGAAGGTGGTAGGTCACTGATTACTCACTGAGCCAAAGCACAGATGGCAATGGTACAAGAATTATGAGGTAAGGCTGACAGCTGATGTTTCATTAAAGTCCCACTTTGATGGATGTACAAGACAAACATTTCTCTTACCATTGGGCAGTTTCCTCTCGGAGTAAAGCTTCCTGTGAACATACAAAAGAAAAATTGGAATCAGAATTTTACAGCTCAGAAGGAGACCATTCAGTCCATCGCGTCTGTGCTAGCTCTCTGAAACAGCTGTCCATTTAGTCCCAATCCCCATACTCTTTTAGATACAGCAATACTTGCCTGACAGTGCCACTTACTTTTACACACCTCACCATCTCCGCACTGAATTCCATTTGCCACTTTTCTGCCCATTGATATCTTCCTGCAGTCTACAGCTTTCTTCTACACCCACACGGCCAATTTTTGTATCATCTGCAAACTTGTTAATCATACCCCTAACATTGAAGTCTAAATCATTGATATATATCACAAAGCACTAGGGACCTAGTACTGAGCCCGGCGGAACCCCACTGGAAAAAGCCTTCCTTAGTGTGCGAGAGGGCTGGGTGTGCGCTCACTAATGGCACGAGAGGCCCGGGTGTGCGCTCACTAACGGCGCGAGAGGGCTGGGTGTGCGCTCACAAATGGCGCGAGAGGCCCGGGTGTGCACTCACTAACAGTGTGAGAGGGCCGGGTGTGCGCTCACTAACAGTGCGAGAGGGCTGGGTGTGCGCTCACTAACAGTGTGAGAGGGCCGGGTGTGCGCTCACTAACAGTGCGAGAGGGCTGGGTGTGCGCTCACTAACAAGTGCGAGAGGGCTGGGTCTGCTCACTAACAGTACGAGGGGGCCGGGTCTGCTCACTGAAAGAAATCAGTATTTGTAGGGAAATGGTGTTAGGGAAATTGATGGGATTGAAGGCCGATAAATCCCCAGGGCCTGATAATCTACATCCTAGGGTACTTAAGGAAGTGGCCCTAGAAATAGTTGATGCTTTGCTGATCATCTTCCAGCATTCGATGGAATCTGGAACAGTTCCCATGGATTGGAGGGTAGCTAATGTTACCCCACTATTCAAAAAAGGTGGTAGAGAGAAAACGGGCAATTACAGACCGGTAAGCCTGACATCGGTAGTGGGGAAAATGCTAGAGTCCATTATAAAAGATGTAATAGCAGAGCACTTGGAAAACAGTGACAGGATCGGACAAAGTTAACATGGATTTACAAAAGGTAAATCGTGCTTGACTAATCTACTGGAATTTTTTGAGGATGTAACTGGTAAAATAGATAAGGGAGAACCAGTGGATGTGGTGTATTTGGAATTTCAGAAGGCTTTTGATAAGGTCCCGCATAAGAGATTAGCGTGCAAAGTTAAGGCACATGGGATTGAGGGCAAGGTATTGACTTGGATAGAGAACTGGTTGGCGGACAGAAAGCGAAGAGTTGGAATAAACGGGTCGTTTTCCGAGTGGCAGGCAGTGACTAGTGGGGTACCGCAGGGATCGGTCCTTGGGCCCCAGCTATTCACAATATATATTAATGATCTAGACAAGGGAACTAGATGTAATATCTCCAAATTTGCAGACGACACAAAGCTGGGTGGGCGTGTGTGTTGTGAGGAGGATACCGAGAAACTCCAGGATGATTTGGATAGGTTGGGTGATTGGGCAAAAGCATGGCAGATGCAATATAACGTGGATAAATGCGAGGTTATCCACTTTGGTGGCAAAAACAGGAAGGCAGATTATTATCTGAATGGTAATAGATTGGGAGAAGGGGAAGTGCAATGAGGCCTGGGTGTCCTTGTGCACCAGTCGCTGAAGTTAAGCATGCAGGTGCAGCAGGCGGTTAAGAAGGCAAATGGCATGTTGGCCTTCGTAGTGAGAGGGTTTGAGTACAGGAACAAGGATGTCTTGCTGCAGTTGTACAGGGCCTTGGTGAGACCACATCTGGAGTATTGTGTGTAGTTTTGGTCGCCTTATCTGAGGAAGGATGTTCTTGCCATGGAAGGAGTTCAGCGAAGATTCACCAGGCTGATACCTGGGATGGCAGGGATGACGTATGAGGAGAGATTGGGTCGATTGGGTTTGTACTCGCTGGAGTTTAGAAGAATGAGGGGATCTCATTGAAACTTATAAAATTCTGACAGGACTGGACAGACTAGATGCAGGAAGGATGTTCCCGATGGTCAGGGAGTCCAGAACCAGGGGTCACTAAGGATAAGGGGTACGCCATTTAGGACAGAAATGAGGAGGAATTTCTTCACCCAGAGAGTGGTGAATCTGTGGAATTCTCAACCACAGAAGGCAGTAGAGGCCAATACATTAAATATATTGAAGAAGGAGTTGGATATATTTCTCAAGGCTAAAGGGATCAAGGGGTATGGGGAGAAAGCAGGGTCCGGGTACTGAATTTGGATGATCAGCCATGATCGCATTGAATGGCGGAGCAGGCTCGAGGGGCCGAATGGCCTACTCCTATCTTCTATGTTTCTAACAGTACGAGAGGGCCGGGTGTGCGCTCGCTAACCGTGCGAGAGGGCCGGGTGTGCGCTTGCTAACCGTGCGAGAGGGCCGGGTGTGCGCTCGCTAACAGTGCGAGAGGGCTGGGTGTGTGCTCGCTAACAGTGCGAGAGGGCTGGGTGTGTGCTCACTAACAGTGCGAGAGGGCTGGGTGTGTGCTCACTAACAGTGCGAGAGGACTGGGTGTGTGCTCACTAACAGTGCGAGAGGACTGGGTGTGTGCTCACTAACAGTGCGAGAGGGTTGATGGACTGGATGCAATCATGGAATCTTACCGCACAGGAGGCCATTCAGCCCATCGTGCCTGTGCTGGCTCTTTGAACGAGCTCTCCAATCGGTCCTACTCCCCTGCTCTTTCCCCATAGCCCTGCAAATATTTTCCTTCAAATATTTATCCAATTCTCCTTTGAAAGTTACTATTGAATGTTTCCACCACCCTTTCAGGCAGCGCATTACAGATCACAACAACTTGTTGCCTCTGGTTCTTTTGCCAATCACCTTAAATCTGGGTCCTTTGGTTACCGACCCTTCTGCCTCTGGAAACAGTTTCTCCTTATTTACTTGATCAAAACCGTTCATGATTTGAACACCTCTATCAAATCCCCTCTTAACCTCTCTGCTCTCAGCTTCTCCAGTCTCTCTACAGAACTGACGGCCCTCATCCTTGGTGCCTTTCTGGTAAATCTCTTCTGCACCCTCTCCCAGGCCTGAACATCCTTCGTAAAATATGGTGTGGACACCCCACTCATTTACCTCCTTTACCATACAGTGCCCAGTGACCCTGTGATATGGTTATAATGGCGCCAGCAGCCCTCAAACACCAACAGCCCTCGGGCACCTCACCCACTGTATGAGGAGGAGGTAAGTTAATGAAAGCTGAAGGTTCCTTGGAGTTCAGTGTTGGGTTTGGGGGCGGAATTCCCATTAAACAGCAGCAAGGAACATCCCCTTTATCGCACGCAGGCCACTGACCAGCCATTACTGTGACCCCGGTAACCACACCGACCAGACAATAGTGACCCCGGTAACCCCACTGACCAGACAAAACTGTTACCCTGGTAACCCCACTGACCAGACAATACTGTGACCCCGGTAACCACACTGACCAGCCATTACTGTGACCCCGGTAACCCCACTGACCAGCCAATACTGTTACCCCGGTAACCCCACTGACCAGCCATTACTGTGACCCAGGTAACCCCACTGACCAGACAATACTGTGACCCCGGTAACCCCACTGACCAGCCATTACTGTGACCCCGGTAACCCCACTGACCAGCCATTATTGTGACCCCGGTAACACCACTGACCAGCCATTACTGTGACCCCGGTAACCCCACTGACCAGCCATTACTGTGACCCTGGTAACCCCACTGACCAGCCATTACTGTGACCCCGGTAACCCCACTGACCAGCCAATACTGTTACCCCGGTAACCCCACTGACCAGCCATTACTGTGACCCAGGTAACCCCACTGACCAGACAATACTGTGACCCCAGTAACCCCACTGACCAGCCATTACTGTGACCCCGGTAACCCCACTGACCAGCCATTATTGTGACCCCGGTAACACCACTGACCAGCCATTACTGTGACCCCGGTAACCCCACTGACCAGCCATTACTGTGACCCTGGTAACCCCACTGACCAGCCATTACTGTGCCCCTGGTAACCCCACTGACCAGATAATACTGTGACCCCAGTAACCCCACTGACCAGACAATACTGTGACCCCAGTAACCCCACTGACCACTCACAGCTGTGATCCCTGACTCTTTTCTTGAAGTGACAGTTGTGTTCTTCACTTTCCAATTCTCAGGAACTAGTAAACATTAACAAATGTTGGTTAAAGCAAATTCCTCTCTGTCCTTTGTTGGATGTTGTTGGGCAGGTGTTTTGTCCACTTGATTATCTAACCTTTCTTGGACCAGTTTCTTTCATTATGCGTTCCCTGCTCGGTTCCTCCTCTTTTGTCTCCGAGAAAATCTCCCCGATTTAGATAAATCTCCAGCCTCTTCCTCTGCAAACTAACCACTCAGCAACGCCACTATTTCCATTTCCCCAATTTCAAGTCTCCACTATTGTAAGAGGCTTAATGCATTAATTTACTCAATGCTGCATCTATACTGAGAAACCCTTTGTTACTGGCAGTTTTCTGCTCTTTAACATTGTTTTGCTTTCCATGATTCTCCCTAGTCCTCTCATTACCAAATTCTTTGTATTTTTTAAATGTCTGCTGCTTATCCACAAGTTACTCTTCATATTCCTACTTCACCACACTATTGCCTTCCAGCTGTTTTGACTGGGAGGAATTTAAATTGCAGCTTCTCCACATTTCTTGAATATTCCCCACTTTTCCCAACATCTGTTTGACATCCAGTCAAATACCTTTAAAAGTGCAGACTTTGAGTGAATTTTAAATGAATTGAAGTATTTTGTGTCACTGCCCTTTTCAAACCATAAAAGCATTTTAAAGCTGCTGGAATGGCGACTGGATCCTAGATGTTTCTCAGTATAATGATTCTTTCCCGTACCTCCTGCAATCTGATTGATCAGCAAACAGTGCAAGCTGTCCCACATCCCTCCTAGAAACAGGCCACTTCCTCCCTGTTCTTTCTTCGGTTATTCCAGCAAGATCTGGATAACCAAACTCACTAATGATTGGGATGTCTGTAAAATGCCTACAATGTTATCTACAAAAACCTTTCCTGCTCTACCTTCTCTGACCAATAGGACCCTAACAAATAAAAATCACCCTTCTGTTCTATAACTTTAATCCATGCCACTAAAACTCTCATCACTTCTTTCCATCGACATAGGATCCTCCCATGCCCATATCCACAGTTGGGTTATTCTCTATATTGGTAATCAGCCTGCTTCCGCCTGGCTGGTTGAGATGTGGCCTGTGTCCCTGTATCACTCTGCTCTTCCTCTTACCCAGTCTTAATTGTCTAAAAATCCAAGATCTCCCAACAGACACTAATGGCCCAATTCCTTGTAAATCGTCAAAATACAGTCATGAACTCACGAGTTTTCCCAGTGACTGGTATCAAAAACAACACAACCACATGCTTCGTATACTTCAGGCTGGATTTTCTCAATGGAGACGTGCTGGAGGCGGGACCTCTGGTTTCCGGGTTTCAGTCCCACCCCCAGTGACGTCTGACCAACCCACGCTATTTTCCTTTGATTGGCCTTGTTAAGCCCACCCTGCGAGCTTACCGGCCAATTAAGGGAAAGCCGGTGACAGATGACGTCAGCGTATGACGCTTCATCTGTTGAAAATTTTTTAACAGATGAATTGTCAGCGTTTGACAGCTTTGAGAAGCTGTCAAACACTGACAATCTCTGTTCTAAGGTGAGCCCTTGCACACAGGCTCACCAAGACCTCCCTCCTCAGCAGAAAGCAGATGGCTGCTGAATCTGAGAATGCAGCAGCCTTTCTGTCATCTCTGCCGTTGAGATGAGGCACCTCCGGATCCTCAAAGGTTGAAGCCTGCAGAAAGAAACAAAGGTAAGGAAACTTTTTCCAACATTTTACACTCACCTCTCATACTTACCTGTCCACACTTGCACCCATCACTCACCTCTCCAGCTGACATTTCGACCCCTCTCACCCCCGCAGATTCACTGCTCGCCTGGCTGACCCTGGCGAGGTTCGCAGCCGTCAGGAAGCCCGCAATTGCAGGCATAAAATGGGGAAAAGCCTCAAAACTGCCTGTTAACTACCTGTTAAGGCAGTTAATTGGTTCTAATCCCCTTCCCACCTTGAGGAGACAGGTCCCTGCGCGACTCAGGGAGCCGCCTCCCGGGAAGATGGCATGGAGGCGGGTTGGGAGTGGGGTCGGTACCCGCTCCCAGTTTCTGCTATTTTCCCGGCAGTCCCACCTCCCCAGGACTGGGAAAATTCCCCCCAACAATTTCAAGGCAAGTTATTTGCACTTTCTCCCAAGAACCTCCGATTGTCTGTCTGATGTTGACTATTCTAACCTGGACAGCTGCTACTGGCTCCCCTCCTACCCCCTGAAAGTATCTACCCTCTCTTCAGTGTCCACACTGCTGTTCCTGGTAGACATTCACTGTCTCGTAACTCATTGCTTACAGCAAAAAGTCGACTGCCACTGATTGTCTGATAGCCAGGACTTCCATGCTCGCTCACAACACAGCCTCCTCCTTTATACATCTCAGCTGTACTCTCTATTCCTTAGCCCTCTCCCCACACCTATTTAACATTGCTATTCTCCCAATTTTTCTCACAAATTCCCCCTTTCTTACAGCTTCTCATTGCTATACCCAATCACTGCCCTTCTGATGACATGGCTATAGTCACCCTTCCCTCCCATATGTTCATTATATACGATCCTCAGGAGGTTCTCCCCTATTCACTGCAACTCCAGTGTAATACATCAATGGGTCACTCACATTGATTGATCTCCCTGAGCACAGTTACATTTCAGGCTTTTCCCTTGTAAACAGTTCCTGTTAAAGCAGACATGTTTCTCACAATCTGAAACTTATGCCTTTCACTTTTTGCCACACTAAGTTTGCATAGCCCAAGCCTAACAATGAAAATTTATCATAATAAATAGCTATTGGAGAATAGCTATAGGATTCTCACCAAGTTTCCTTTCAATCCAGAAGGTTGAAAATTTCACAACTTAAAATCACTTTGTTCAGGGTAAACTGCTGACTGGATTTATTTACAATTAAATAATTCACAGAAGCAAAAATAAAGCAAGATAGTACAGTGATCATTTACAATACTGTACATACAACTGGCAAACTCTTGCATTGACAGTCTCTGGTAGTAATAGCAGAACAATGCTGAATGTGAAATGGGACAAGGCACAAACCAGCAAATGGCCACTAAGCCCAACATACACTGGATGCCTTTGATGTAGAAGCAATCTCTTTGAAGATAGTCTTTCGCAAATAAAAACAGCCTAATGTTTCAGTAAACAATGGAATGATGGCTTTGGACTTTTATCCCTCCTCCCTGTGACATTCACAAATCTAAAACAGTCCATCTTGCACTGGGACTCTTAGAATCATAGAATGATGCAACACAGAAGGAGCCCATTTGGCCCATCACGCCCATGTTGCCTTTTTTTTCCTATTATGTGGCACTTTATCAAATACCTTTTTAAAGTCCACGTGCACAACATCAACTTCACTACCCTCATGCACCCTCTCCGTTAATTCATCAAAGAACTTGATCAAGTTAGTCAAACACGATTTGCCTTTAACAAATCCGTGCTGGCTGTCATTTATTAACCCCTATTTTTTCAAGTGACATTTAATTTTGTCTTGGTTATTTGTCACTCGAAGTTTCTCCACCACCGATGTTGGGCTGACTGGCCTGTAGTTGCCGGGTTTCTCTCTCTCCCCTTTTCTGAACCGGGGTTTAACATTTGTAACCCACCAGTCCTATATCCAAAGAGGATTGGAAGATTGTGGCCAGAGCCTCTGCAATTTCCACCCTTACTTCCCTCAGCAACTTAGGATACATCCCATCTGGACCAGGTGACTTTTGTACTTTGAGCGCTGCCAACCTTTTAAATACCTCCTCTTTATCTATTTTTATCCTATCCAATTTCTCTACTACCTCCTCCTTTGCTGTGAGCACTGGGACCAGTTCTGGGGCAGGAGGGACCTGTTGTTTAGTGAAGACAGATGCAAAGTACTCATTGAGTACCTCAGCCACGCCCTCTGCCTCCACAAGATCTTCTTACATAGAAACATAGAAGATAGGAGCAGGAGTAGGCCATTCGGCCCCTCAAGCCTGCTCCGCCATTCAATGAGATCATGGTTGATCATCCAAATTCAGTACCCTGTCCCTGCCTTCTCTCCATATCCCTTGATCCCTTTAGCCTTAAGAAATATATCCAACTCCTTCTTGAATATATTTAATGAATTGGCCTCTACTGCCTTCTGTGGTAGAGAATTCCACAGGTTCACCACTCTCTGGGTGAAGAAATTCCTCCTCATCTCTGTCCTAAATGGCTTACCCCTTATCCTTTTTGGTCCCTAATTGGCCCCACCCTTCCTTTGACTACCCTTTTACTATTTATGTGTTTATAAAAGACTTTTGGGTTCCCTTTTATGTTACCTGCTAATCTATTCTCATATACTCTCTCTTTGCCCCTCTTATTTCTTTTATTCAGTTCTCCTCTGTACTTTTTATATTCAGCTTGGTCCTCTACTATACCCGACATTTATCATAAGCCTCCTTTTTCTGTTTTATTTTAATCGCTATATCTTTAGTCATCCAGGGAGCTCTAGCTTTGGATGCCCTTCCTTTCCCCCTTGTGGGAATGCGTCTAGTCTGTATCTTCTTTGAAGGCCTCCCATTGCTCATTTACTGTTTTACCTACCAATCTTTGATTCTAATCCACCTGGGCCAGATCCCTTTCAAATCACTGAAATTAGCCCTCCTCCAGTTAAATATTTTCATGTTGAATTGTTCCTTGTCATTTTCCATAACTATTCTAAACCCGATGATATTGTGATCACTGTTTCTCAAATGCTTCGCCACTGAAACATGCTCCACCTGCCCCACTCGCATTTCCCCCCGTCCGATCCCTCCTATTTCTGAACTACTGTACTATTTATTCTAATGCTGTTTGCCTCTCCTAGTCCTCTGTGCACCTTGCTTCACCTCTCTAATACTTCAACCTGGTGCCCCACCCCCTGCCAAATTAGTTTCAACCCTCCCCTTCAACACTACTTAACATCCTTGCAAGGACATTGGTCCCAGCTCTGCTGAGGTGCAACCTGTCTATCTTGAACAGGTCCCTCCTGCCCCATAACTGGTCCCAATACCCCAGGAATCTGAGGCCCTCCCTCCTGCACCATTTCGCCAGCCACGCATTAACATGCTTTTTCTCAGTGCTCCGATACTCAATAGCATGCTGCACTGGGAGTAATCCAAAGATTACCACCTTTGAGGTCCTGCTCTTTAACTTCCTGCCTAGCTGGTGGTGGTGAGCCGCCTTCTTGAACTGCAGAGGGCAGTTTAGAGTCAACTACACTGCTGTGGGTCTGGAGTCACATATAGGCCAGACCAGGTAAGGATGGCAGATTTCCTTCCCTAAACATAAGAAATAGGAGCAGGAGTAGGCCATTCGGCCCCTCGAGCCTGCCCCCCCATTCAATAAGATCATGGCTGATCTGATCTTGGCCTCAACTCCACTTGCCTGCCCACTCCCCATAACCCTTGATTCCCCTGTAGCTCAAATATCTGTCTATCTCCGCCTTGAATATATTCAATGACTCCGCCTCCACAGCTGTCTGGGGAAGAGAATTCCAAAGATTCACGATCCTCTCTGAGAAGAAATTCCTCCTCATCTCAGTTTTAAAAGGGTGCCCCCTTATCCTGAAACAATGCTCCCTAGTTCTAGATTCCCCTACGAGGGGAAATATCCTCTCAGCATCTACCCTGTCAAGCCCCCTCAGAATCTTATATGTTTCAATAAGATCACCTCTCATTCTTCTAAACTCCAATGAGTATAGGCCCAATCTGCTCAACCTTTCTTCATAAGACAACCCCTTCATCTCAGGAATTAACCTAGTGAACCTTCTCTGAACTGCCTCCAATGGAAGTATATCCCTCCTTAAATAAGGAGGCCAAAACTGTACGCAGTACTTCAGGTGTGGTCTCACCAGCGCCCTATACAGTTGTAGCAAGGCTTCCCTACTTTTATACTCCATCCCCCTTGCAATAAAAGCCAACACTCCATTTGCCTTCCTAATTACTTGCTGTACCTGCATACTGACTTTTTGCATTTCATGTTTGAGGACACCCAGATCCCTCCGTACCGCAGCATTCTGTAGTCTCTCTCCATTTAAATAATAATTTGCTTTTTTAGTTTTCCTACCAAAGTGGATAACCTCACATTTTCCTAATTTATACTCCATCTGTCAAATTTTTGCTCACTCACTTAACCTATCTATTTTGCAGACTCTTTGGGCTCGATTTTAATTCCTGAGGCGGGTTGCGTGGTGGGCGGGTTCGGGATCAGCTGCTGATGTCCGATTTTGATTCAATGAGCTTATTAATTTCATGGAGGCGCGCTGCCCGGTCCAATAAGCCATCCAGCTTAAGCCTCTCTCTTGTGGACTCCTGGACTTGATTTAAACACAATGGGCCAGATTTTCAGTGTGCCGTGAGGCGGGCTTTTAGGTGTGCGGGGGGCAAAAATCCCGAATTCGGGGGTCCCGACACCATCCCGCCCAAAACCCGCCTCCACGCAAGTTTCAGAGGAGGCGGGTACCCGCCCCGCACTGGCACCCGCTGACCTGAGGCGGGAAGGGATTAGTGCCAATTAACTGCCTGTTAACAGGTAGTTAACAGGCAGTTTTTAGCCTAATCCCTATTTTGAGGGGTGTCGTGTGGGACTCCCGACGGCTCCAAACCACGCCAGGTTAGAGCAGAATGGCTGTGATCTGTCAAAAGTGACAGCCTTCAGCTTTCAGTGCCGGTGACAGTTCTAACTGAGTCTGCGTAGAAGGACTCAGGTTAGAAGTCAGACTGTCAGTGTTTGATAGCTTCAAACAGCTGTGAAACACTGATATTTCATCTGTCAAAAACTCTTGACAGATGAAATTTCAGTCTGTGACATCACCTGTTGCCGGGTGGCCCTTAATTGGCCTGCTGAGCCTACCCAGCGGGCTCAACAAGGTCAATCAAGGGAAAATCACGTCGATTGGCCGGATGTCGATGGAGGCGGGACTAAAACCCGAAAGTTGCAGTCCCGCCTCCTTCCCAACTGCCGAATGAAAATCCAACCCAATTACTTCTTCCAGAGGCAAGGCAGCTCCTAGTTTTAATGATGAGTCCCTCCATGTTCTTGTGGATGCTGTCGGGCGCAGGGAGATTCTCTTCCCTCCTGATGGCCGGAGGAAGCCTCCTCAGCAGACCAAGGCATCCTGGCTGCGCATTGCTCAGGAGGTCAGCGCAAGGTCCATTTATGCACGCGCATGGATCCAGTGCTGAAAAAGGTTTAATGATCTTGTGCGAACATCAAAAGTGAATATCCCATCACACTTGCCTTCAATCTGCTTCCTTTCTCTTCTCATCACCAGCACTCTGTGTTGTAAGCCTCCTCCTTCACATCCCACCTTACTCTTACTTCCCTTGCACCCTTTCCTATCCATCTCTGTCTCTGCACTGAATCACTTCAGCATCCTGCCTAAGCACCCCTTAGACTCGCTCTCACTGTCATGCAGTGACAACAACTAACAACGCACAGGGAGCTAGCTTCCCCTTGGCACCTTACTCCATCTTCGTCTCCCTCAAAGCTTCTATGGTAGGGATTAATCACACTCGCTCCATAACAGTGGCTGAAACATCGCTTGTGTCCCTCCTTGCAGGAAAAGATAGTCCACAATAAGAGGGAGAGAGCAATGACAGGAGGAGGAACACCTACCTTAGCAACATTGACCAGTGCGGAGGAGGCTGCAAACGAGATTGTTGGAGATGGCAAGGACTTGGAAGTGGGCGATGGAGAGACAGGCACACTAGAGGAAGCTGGTGACATAATATATCTTCATCCCTCTCAGAAAGCAATTGCATATGATGTTTATAGAGAATCGCATTGTATCATCTGCTCAAAAGGATGTGTCGGCTACATCAATATCAGATGTCTAAATCATGCCTTTACTCTCCCACAGGGCCATCGAGCGCCCACCTCCCCACGATCCAGGATGAAGAACCGGACATCTCCTCAGAGAAACCTGAAGCCTGAGGGACCAGCGTCACCAGGATTCAGTGCACCCAGCACCAGCGCAGCAACGCACACCTCGGTGGGCCATCGCGAGTTAGAGCAGTGTTGCCACCTGGTCTATCACAGCGCACAAGTGAGCACCAGCAGATGGTGGAGACAGCAACAGCAGTGGAGAGTCCAGGGCGGAGGTCGCAGGACTCTCCTAACTGCTGAGCTGCATGCAGACGCTGTGCCTCTAGGGCCATCCAGAAAAAGAGCGGTTCGGGAAATACAGGAACAAATGCAGGAGTCTCTGGAAGGGTTTGCCTCCAGGGTTAGTGCGAGTGTGGATAGGATGGAGGAGTCCATCTCTAACATCAGCACTGCCATGGTGGAGGCAATGGCGCATGAACGCAACACCATGGATAGGATGGCAACCTCAGTGGAAAGGCTGGCTACCTCAGCGAAAAGGATGGCTACAAACATAGAGGAAATAAGTCACCAGAGTTAGGAAAACATGGTGACTGTTCAAAATAGAATGACATCTCTGGAGGAGCGATGGGCAGCTATTGAGCAGAGAGACCAGTGCTTCATGGATGTCCTTTTGAGGAGGGTTGCCAGTGCAGATACGGATCCTCATGGTCCCCCTGAAGTGCAGCAAGGTGTTCTCCAGCCACTTGTCAGCACTGAGGTGCGGCTGACCCATTAGAGGGATGTTGTTGGCAGGACAGAAGGAAGTGTGGGCTCCTCTCAAAGCGCTCACATGACCATGCCACTGAGGAGCCCTCGGTCAGAGACCCACTTTGCAGAGACAAGCGAGATGGCCGTTTCAGCCTCTGCACAGCCGCAGGAAGAGCAGACTGTTGAAGAGCCCTCCCAGGCTCCCAAACCCAGAGGACGCCCGCCAAAGGCGTCTAAGCAGGCGCAGCATCCTAGTCAGCAAGGTGCCTCTACATCTGCTGAAGCCACAGGGGAAGCACCATGTAGAACAACGTGTAAGAGAAAGATTAAGCACCTATAGTCACAAGGGGAGTCACTTGGGTGATTTATCTTTTTTTTCTGACTCTTGCTGGTTTATTATCCTTTTGTGATGTGTAAAAGATAAATTATGTCAAACAGTTGATTGTGTGGCCTATGTGTTCTGGGAAATGGCAAAAGCGCATTGAGGGCTCAGGGCAACTTGCTTTTGTAATGCTGATGGTAAAAGTGATACAGGTAGACTACCCTTTATCCGGACTTCCGAAAACCGAAACCCTCTAAAAACCGAAGGTTTTTTCGTTCAGCGTAAGTCGTGCGTACGAACGAAAAAACCTTCGGTTTTTAGAGGGTTCCGGTTTCGGAAGTTCGGATAAAGGGTAAGTCGTGCGCACGACCCCCCGCCGACCCCGCCGGCCCCGACAACCGCCGACCCCCCCGCGGACCCCGCCGGCCCCGACAACCGCTGACCCCCCTGCGGACCCCGCCGGCCCCGACAACCACCGACCCCCCCGCGGACCCCGCCGGCCCCGACAACCGCCGACCCCCCCGCGGACCCCGCCGGCCCCGACAACCGCCGACCCCCCCGTGGACCCCGCCGGCCCCGACAACCGCCGACCCCGCCAGCCCCGACAACCGCCGACCCCCCCGCCGGCCCCGACCCCCGCCGACCCCGCCGGCCCCGACGACCCCGCCAGCCCCGACAACCGCCGACCCCCCCCCCGGCCCCGACAACCGCCGACCCCCCCGCGTACCCCGCCGGCCCCGACCCCCGCCGACCCCGACTGACTTACGCTGAGCGTCAGCGTAAGTCGTGCGCACGACCCCCCGCCGACACCCCCCCGCGGACCCCCGCCGACCCACCTTCCGAAATCCAAAATTCTCCTTTATCCGAAACTCGGCTGGTCCCGAGGTTTTCGGATAAAGGATAGTCTACCTGTAGTAAATAACAGGGTATAGCAGAGATGATGTATGACGTTGGACAAGTGGCGCCTGCAATTACAGAGCCATATGGTGGCCACCTATGGTTGAAGAGTAAGCTTATGCTAATGTGGCATGGCAGTGTGCATACCTTGCTTGACGGGCAGCAGTGAACTGGAGGGATGCTGCATTGGTCACAACAGGGCATGCAAGGTGCCTCTCGCCCTCCTCCTCTTCCCAGGAATATCTGCACTGAGCCATGCGGCTGCTACTCTTCCGATTAGGAGGACCAGGATGAGGGGGCATAAATGTTTCCCATCTCCTTGCTATAGATTTCATTTAAGGCAACAATCTTGCAAGTGTACAGTCGATATGGCCTGAAATTATTCCATTCATGTCACACTGCAGATGGGTGTCACAAGGTCAGTAGATGTGCAAAATGTTATCCCATACCTACAACAGCAAATTTGTTGAATGTCAGCCATTATTCAGGGGTGCTTTTAAAGCGCTCCACCAATGCATATAAATCATGTCCTCCAGCAACTTGTCTCCTTGAACCTGGCCTGTTTCTGACAAGTCGGGAAACAGGAGCCAGAAGCACAAAAATGGGAAACCACAATGAAAATAGGATTAGCAAGGCAGTTAACAGGCTGTTAACTGCCTTAACTACCTGTCCCACCGGTTCCAGATGGGTCAGTTTGGGAGAGGCTGAACAGACACTCAGGAAAATCGGGTGGGGGCAGGTTGGGTGTCTGAAGCCATTTTTTCCGATTTTCGCTACAGATCGTCTCCAAACCCACCTCCTCAGGGCTATTAAAATCGAGCCCTTTGCGTCCTCCTCACAACTTACTTTCCCACCTATCTTTGTATCGTCAGAAAATTTGGCTACAGTACACTTGGTTGCTTCATCCAAGTCATTAATATAGATTGTAAATAGCTGAGGCCCCAGCACTGATCCCTGTGGCACCCCGCTAATTACAGTTTGCCAACCTGAAAATGACCCATTTATCCCAACTGTCTGTTTACTGTTAGTTAGCCAATCCTCTACCCATGCGAATATATTACCCCCAACCCCGTGAGCTCTTATCTTGTGCAGTAACCTTTTATGCAGCACCTTATCGAATGCCATCTGGAAATCCAAATACACGACATCTACTGGTTCCCCTTGATCCACCCTGCTCGTTACGTCCTCAAAGAACTCTAATAAATTTGTCAAACACGATTTCACTTTCATAAAACATGTCGACTCTACTTGATTGTATTATGATTTTCTAAGCAGGACACTATCATTGTCTTTTCTTTCAAAAGTGATGCTATTCCCTGTTAGATTTTTTTGGTCTCACTGCTCATAATTGGAATCCCTCTTTTCCCATCCAAATTCATGAGACTGTCGGGGTCACCAATTCTCAGTAGACACTACGGGCTGGATTTTAAGAATGGAGACGTGTCGGAGGCGGGACTGCTGCTTGCCGGGTTTCAGTCCCGCTTCCATCAGCTTAGAGTCATAGAGTTATACAGCACAGAAAGAGGCCCTGCGGCCCATCGTGTCTGCGCCGGCCATCAAGCCCTGTCTATTCTAATCCCATTTTCCAGCACTTGGTCCGTAGCCTTGTATGCTATGGTGTTTCAAGTGCTCATCTAAATACTTCTTGAATGTTGTGAGGGTTCCTGCCTCTACCACCCTTTCAGGCAGTGAGTTCCAGATTCCAACCACCCTCTGGGTGAAAAATCTTTTCCTCAAATCCCCTCTAAACCTCCTGCCCCTTACCTTGAAACTATGCCCCCTGGTTATTGACCCCTCTACTAAGGGAAAAAGTACCTTTCTATCTACGCCCCTCATAATTTTGTACACCTCAATCAGGTCCCCCTCAGCCTTCTCTGCTCTAAGGAAACCAACCCCAGCCTGTCCAGTCTCTCTTCATAGTTGAAGTGCTCCAGCCCAGGTAACATCCTGGTGAATCTCCTCTGCACCCTCTCCAATGCAATCACATCCTTCCTATAGTGTGGTGACCAGAACTACACACAGTATTCCAGCTGTGGCCTAACTAGCGTTTTGTACAGCTCCATCATAACCTCCCTGCTCTTGTATTCTATGCCTCGGCTAATGAAGGCAAGTATCCCATATGCCTTTTTAACCACCTTATCTACCTGTCCTGCTGCCTTCAGGGATCTATGTACATGCACACCAAGGTCCCTCTGATCCTCTGTCCTTCCTAGGACCCTACCATTCATTGTGTATTCCTTTGCCTTGTTTGTCCTCCCAAAATGCATCACCTCACACTTTTCAGGGTTAAATTCCATTTGCCACTGTTCTGCCCATCTAACCATCCCGTCTATATCATCCTGTAGCCGGAGGCTTCCCTCCTCGCTATTTACCACTCCATCTATTTTCGTGTCATCTGCGAACTTACTGATCATACCTCCTACATCCATATCTAAATCATTAATGTACACTACAAACAACAAAGGACCCAGCACCGATCCCTGCGGTACACCACTGGACACCGGCTTCCAGTCACAAAAACAACCTTCGACCACCACCATCTGCCTCCTGCCACTAAGCCAATTTTGGATCCAATGTGCCAAATTGCCCTGGATCCCATGGGTCTTACCTTCCTGACCAGTTTTCCATGTGGGACTTTATCAAATGCCTTACTGAAGTCCATGTAGACTACATCAACTGCACTACCCTCATCCACACACCTAGTCACCCTCTCGAAAATTTCAATCAAATTGGTCAGACATGATCTCCCCCTGACAAAGCCATGCTGACTATCCCTGATTAATCCTTGCCTCTCCAAGTGGAGACTAATTCTGTCCCTCAGAATTTTTTCCAATAATTTCCCTACCACTGATGTTAGGCTCACTGGCCTGTAATTCCCTGGTTTATCCATACTACCCTTCTTGAACAATGGTACTACGTTAGCTGTTCTCCAGTCCTCTGGCACATTCCCTGTGGCCAGAGAGGTTCTGAAAATTTGTGTAAGAGCCCCTGCAATCTCCTCCCTTGCCTCACACAGCAGCCTGGGATACATCCCATCAGGGCCTGGGGATTTATCCACTTTTAAGCCCGCTAAAACCGCTAGTACCTCCTCCCTCTCAATATTAATTTGTTCAAGTATATCACAATCCCCCTGCCTGATTTCTATGCCTACATCACCCTTCTCCATAGTGAACACAGATGCAAAATATTCATTTAAAACCTCACCTACATCTTCCGGCTCTACACACAGATTGCCACTTTGGTCCCTAATGAGCCCAACTCTTCCCCTGGTTATCCTCTTGCCCTTAATATACTTATGAAACACCTTGGGATTTTCCTTTATTTTGCCTGCCAGTGTTTTTTCACACCCCCTCTTCGCTCTCCTAATTTCTTTTTTTAAGTACCTCCTGCACTTTCTATACTCCTCTAGGGCTTCCACTGTTTTTAGTCCTTTTTATCTGCCAAAAGCCTCCCTTTTTTTCCTAATCCATTCTTGTATATCCCTCGACATCCAGGGTTCCCTGTGCTCGTTGGTCCCACCCTTGACCTTTACAGGAACATGTTGGCGTTGTACTCTCTCCGTTTCCTTTCTGAAAGACTCCCATTGCTCTGATGTGGATTTTCCTACAAGTAGCTGATCCCAGTCCATTTTGGCCAGATCCTGCCTTATCATATTAAAATCGTCCTTCCCCAATTTAGAACCTTTATTTCCGGTCCATTCTTGTCCTTTTCCATGACTACCTTAAATCTCACCGAATTATGGTCACTGTCACCAAAATGCTCTCCTACTGACACATCTACCACTTGTCCAGCTACATTCCCTAGAATTAGGTCCAGTATCGCCCCCTCTTTTGTAGGACTTTCTACATGCTGGCTCAAAAAGCTCTCTTGGATGCACTTTAAGAATTCCGCACCCTCTAAGCCTTTCACACTCTGACGATCCCAGTTAATACTGGGGAAGTTGAAATCCCCTACTATTATTATCCTATTATTTCTACACTTCTCTGAGATTTGCCTACATATCTGTTCCTCTATCTCCCCCTGACTGTTTGGGGCCTATAGTACACTCCCAGCAAAGTGCTTGCCCCCTTTTTGTTTTTAAGTTCTACCCATATGGCGTCATTAGAGGAACCTGCTAAGATATCATCCCTCCTTACAGCAGTAATTGGCTCCTTGATTAATATTGCGACACCCCCTCCTCTTTTACAACCCCCCGCCCCCCCGTCATGCCTGAAGATTCTGTACCCCGGAATATTGAGCTGCTAGTCCTGCCCCTCCCTCAACCATGTCTCTGTGATAGCAACAATATCATACTCCCATGTGTTCATCAACACCTTCAATTCATCTGCCTTACTCGCAAGACTCGTGGCATTAAAATAGAATGCCATCCAGCCTTGCCATACTCCCTTGTGCCATTACATATTTGCTCTGCCTTCCAGGCTGACTTGTTTTTTCCTCTATATTTGGCTGTGCATCACCCCCTACTATAGCTCCACTCCGTATCCCAACCCCCTGCCAAGTTAGTTTAAACCCTCCCCAACAGTACTAGCAAACCTCCCCGCAAGGATGTTGATCCCGTTCCGGTTCAGGTGCAACCCGTCCGACTTGTACAGGTCCCACCTTCCCCAGAAGCAGACCCAGTGATCCAGGAAACTAAAGCCCTCCCTCCTGCACCAACTCTTTAGCCACACATTCATCTGCTCTATCCTCCTATTCCTATACTCACGAGCACGTGGCACCGGGAGTAATCCAGAGATTACAACCTTTGAGGTCCTGTTTTTTAATCTGCTACCTAGCTCCCTAAATTCTTGTTGCAGGAGCTCATCCCTCTTTCTACCCTTGTCGTTGGTACCAATGTGAACCACGGCCTCTGACTGTTCGCCCTCCCCCTTCAGAATGCCCTGCAGCCATTCAGTGACATCTTTGACCCTGGCACCAGGGAGGCAACATACCATCCTGGAGTCACGTCTGCGGCCACAGAAACATCTATCTGTTCCCATTACGATAGAATCCCCTCTCACTATTGCTCTCCCACTCTTTTTCCTCCCTTCCTGTGCAGCTGAGCCACTCGTAGTGCCACTTCTGGCCAACCAGCGGGATTTTCCCCTGATTGACCGGCGGGCTCAGCAGGCCAATTAGGGGGAAGTCAGTGACAGAGCACGTCAACGTCTGACGTGTCATCTGTCAAGAATTTTTAAAAGAAATGTCATCGTTTAACAGCTCTGTGAAGCTGTCAAACACTGACATTCTATGTAGTTTGATGAGCCCTTGTGTTCAGGACTCATCAAACCTTTCTACTTTGCAGAAATCAGCTGGCTGTTGTATCGGAGGATGCAACAGCCAGTCTGTGATCCCTACAATGGAGATGTCGGGGACTCCGGCTCCACAGCGGCTGAAGGCTGTAGGTAGAAACAAAGGTAAGTTAACATTTTCTAACACTTTACACTCACCTCACATACTTACCACTCCACACTTGCACCCATCACTCACCGCTACATTGTACTTTCAGACCCCTCCGACCCCCGCAGACCTCCTACTCGCCTCCTACACCCCGGCGGGGTTCCCCCAAGTCGGGAAGCCCACACTTCAGGACGAAAAATGGGGATAATCCTATGTTCTGCTTGTTAACTACCTGTTAACAGGCAGTTAATAGGTTTAATCCCTTCCTGCCTCCAAGGAGACGGGACCCAGGGCTGGACGGCTTCCCACCTCCTGGCAAGAGGGCACGGAGGTGGGTTGGGGGCGGGTTTACCACCCGCCCCCCAAATTCTGCCACTTTCCCGGCAGTCCCGCCTCCATGGGGCTGGTAAAGTCCAGCCCTATCTATTTCAAAAGGTTACAGGTACTCCGAGGACATTTATGAACTGAATATTTGTGGGTCCTGGGGGGGGCGGGGGGAGAGAAACTGTTGAGAAGATGAAAGACTCGGTATTTACCTGATGGCGTAGTAAACAGCGATATGGTTGGCATGTCCACTCACTCCACCTTCATCAAATGTCAACACCTGCAAGAGCAAAATGAAGGATGAAACACACTAGCCCCTACCACCAGCAACACAAAGAAGGATAAAGAGGGCTATCCATAAAGGGCTCCCTCCAAAGGGAAGGATCTGCTGCTGTAGTAAGGACCCTCCCTCTAAGAATTGCCATTTTGATGCATATTGCTGAGCACAGTTTTTAGGGCCAAGGTGCTGAGGTTTTAGTGGCTCTGAGGTTTCAGGATCAATGTAACTGCTCAGCTGTTTCCGATATTGTGTGGTTTATTTTGAGTTTATTGCAGTTGGTAACTTCACTGTTTAATATGGAGGAGCGCTTAAAAAAAAATCCTGCACGGACATCAACATCGGCACCCAGTTGAATTGCTGCACCATCTCTTGTACTAGTCGGTGGCATGACCCTGACCCCTCCCCCCCCTAAAAAAGGGGGGGGGAGGGGTCAGGTGAGGGGAAATTTAGAAATCTAAAGAGAAAGGTCAAGGCAATAGAGCAGTGTAGTGATTTGGGTAAAAATAAGCAGCGTGTAACAGGACGGGACAGAGAGTTTAACGGTAGCAGTGCAGCGGAGAATAAGGTCAAAGCAAGCAATAATGGTAAAAAATTTAAATTAAAGGCTCTTTATCTGAATGCACGAAGCATTCGTAACGAGATAGATGAATCAGTGGCACAAAGAGAGATAAATGGGTTTGATCTAATAGCCATTACAGAGACATGGTTGCAAGGTGGCCAAGGTTGGGAACTAAATGTTCCAGGGTCCTTGACATTTCAAAAAGACAGGCAGAATGGAAAAGGAGGGGGAGTAGCCCTGATAAAAAAGGATCGCATAAGGACAGTAGCGAGAAAGGATCTTGGCTCGGAAGATCAGGAAGTAGAATCAGTATGGGTGTAGATAAGGAATAACAAGGGGCAGAAAACACTGGAAGGAATAGTATATAGGCCCCCTAACAGTAGCTATACCGTTGGATAGAATATTAATCAAGAAATAGTAGGAGCTTGCAACAAAGATAATGCAATAATCTTGGGGGACTTTAATCTTCATATAGACTGGACAAATCAAATTGGCAAAGGTAGTCTGGAGGACGAGTTCATGGAATGCATTCGGGATAATTTCCTCGAACAATATGTCATGGAACCAACCAGGGAACAGGCTATTTTAGATCTTGTATTGTGTAATGAGACAGGGTTAACTAGCAATCTCATAGTAAAGGATCCTTTGGGCAGAGTGATCATATTATGATAGAATTTCATGTTAATTTTGAGAGTGACTTGCCTAAGTCCGAAACTAGAGTCTTAAACTTAAATAAAGCCAATTAAATAGGTATGAAGGGTGAGTTGGCTAAGGTAGATTGGAAAAATAGATTAAAAGGTATGGCGGTTGTGGTAAACCACTGTTATTGTTTTCATTGTTGTTCACTACTGTTATCGTTATTGCACATTGTTACCTCTTGCTACTCACTGTGTACCAATGCATGCCTCAGCTGGCTCCGCCTACATGACCTGGTATAAAGGTGGCTGCCCGGCAACCCACTTCCTTCTTGGAACCAGTCGTCCACGAGAGGCATGCTCTGTTCTTTAGTTAATAAAAACCTTTTCATTACTTTCCTAATTCATCGCCTTTTATGGAGTAATTGATAAGCGTATCAATTTTATTAACTAAAAGTAAAAGGTCCGGAACGGAGCAGCAACAACAGCAGGCGTTGCTGCGAGCCCTCAGACCAGCATGCCTGGACCTCGACCCCCAAGCGGCGGGTTCATCTACCAATTTCGAACACTGGCTGAGCTGCTTTGAATCCTTCCTAGAAGCCTCCGCCGTGACATCGGAGGAGAACAAATTAAAAGTCCTGACCGCCCAGGTGAGCCCTCAAGTATATACACTCATCCGGGACGTTACTACGTACACGGCGGCTCTCGACCTGCTAAAAGGGCAATACACGCGCCCAGTGAATATGATTTACGCCAGACACCTCCTGGGACCCCGCAGGCAGCAACCGGGGGAATCGGTAGAGGCATTTTTACGGGCGTTACAGACGCTCTGCAGGGACTGCGACTGTAAGGCGGTAACGGCTGCGGCGCACGCGGAGGGACTTACCTGTGATGCCTTCGTTAAGGGCCTCCAGTCCGACTACTCCCGGCAGAGACTGCTCGAAAGCAAGGAGCTCGACCTGAAGATGGCCGTAGCCCTCGCGCTCTCACTAGATGCGGCCCACCGAAACCTCGAAGCATACGCACGTAACGGGGCCGCGCCATGGTCATCGCGACCTTGGGACATGGGACCGCCGCCCCCGGTACCAACTACTGCAGCGATGTCCCGTAACCAGGCCCAAAAATGCTATTTCTGTGGCCAGTTAAAACACCCCAGAGCGCGCTGCCCGGCGAAGACTGCTACCTGCTCTGGCTGCGGGAGGAAAGGCCATTACGCCAACGCCTGCAGAGGGAAACCCGCAAACGCCAGCAGCGTCGCGTGTGAACCATGGGGGCAGCCATCTTCTCCGCCATTTTGTGCACCTCCGGCCGCGTGGGGATCGGAATCATGGCCGCCGCCATTTTGCCCTCCGCACTCAAACCGCCAATTTGTCTCCGGACTCGACCACCGTCTTGTCGGACGACCATATCAGCTCACGCAGCCATACACTGGCCTCCGTTACGCTGGATCAAGCCCTCCCTCATCATCTGTCCAGGTCCATGATGGACATTACGGTAAACTGCCGCGCCACTACTTGCCTGTTTGACAGCGGGAGCACGGAGAGTTTTATTCACCCCGACACGGTGCGTAGCCACTCCCTCACGGTCCTGCCAACGCGCCATCGGATTTCTATGGCGTCCAAGTCCCATTCAACGGACATCGGCGGCTACTGTGTGGTGACCCTTTCGGTTAGGGGCACTGAATATAAAAATTTTAAACTTCTTGTCCTGCCCCGTCTTTGCGCTGCCGTTCTGCTAGGGTTGGATTTTCAGTGCCACCTCAAAAGTGTCACATTGGCATACGGTGGACCCCTTCCCCCACTCACACTCTGCAACCAACAGCTTTTAAATCGCCCGCCGCGCACCACTTGCAGCCTTTCCACACTCAAAGTCCCCCCCCACCTTGTTCGCTAACCTCACCCGCGACTGTAAACCCATCGCTACCAAGAGCAGGCGGTACAGCGCCGGGGACAGAGCTTTTATTAGCGCTGAGGTGGAGCGACTCCTGAAGGAGGGCATTATCGAAGGGAGCACCAGCCCATGGCGAGCCCAGGTTGTAGTCGTTAAGACCGCCGATAAACGCCGCCTGGTCATCGACTACAGCCAAACCATAAACCGGTACACCCAGCTGGACGCATACCCCCTTCCCCGCATATCTGATATGGTCAATCAGATTGCGCAATACAGGGTATTCTCCACCATTGACCTTAAGTCAGCATACCACCAACTCCCTATCCGCCATGAGGACCGCCAGTATACTGCCTTCGAGGCAAACGGCCGCCTCTACCACTTCCTTAGGGTCCCCTTCGGCGTCACCAACGGGGTTTCGGTCTTCCAAAGGGAGATGGACCGGATGGTTGACCAGAACGCGCTGCAGGCCACCTTTCCCTATCTGGATAACGTCACCATCTGCGGCCACGACCAGCAGGACCATGACGTTAATCTAGCGAAATTCCTCCGTACGGCCCAGCGGCTGAATCTAACATACAACAAAGAGAAATGTATGTTTCACACCACGCGCCTTGCCATCCTCGGCTGCGTAGTGGAGAACGGAGTCATCGGGCCCGACCCCGACAGAATGCGCCCCCTTATGGAGCTCCCCCTCCCCCACTGCCTAAAAGCACTGAAGAGATGCCTGGGGTTTTTCTCTTACTATGCTCAGTGGGTGCCCAACTATGCGGACAAAGCCAGACCCCTCATCAAGTCCACCTCCTTCCCCCTGACATCAGAGGCGGGTGCTGCCTTCACTCTTATCAAGAGTGATATTGCGAAGGCCACAATGCACGCAGTGGATGAGTCCATCCCTTTCCAAGTGGAGAGCGATGCATCCGACTTCGCCCTAGCTGCAACCCTTAACCAGGCGGGGAGACCCGTGGCCTTTTTCTCAAGGACCCTCCAGGGCCCCGAGATTCGACACTCCTCTGTCGAAAAGGAGGCCCAGGCTATTGTGGAAGCGGTGCGACACTGGAGGCATTACCTGGCCGGAAAACGATTTACCCTTCTCACTGACCAGCGTTCAGTTGCTTTTATGTTCAATAATAAGCAGAGGGGCAAAATCAAGAACGACAAGATCTTGAGGTGGAGAATTGAACTTTCCACCTACAATTACGATATCTTGTACCGGCCCGGGAAACTCAATGAGCCCCCAGATGCTCTATCACGAGGTACATGCACCAACGCGCAAGTTGATAAGACTGCGGACCCTCCACAATGACCTCTGCCACCCCGGGGTCACCAGATTCTGCCACTTCATTAAGTCCCGCAACCTGCCCTACTCCATCGAGGAGGTCAGAACTATGACCAGGAACTGCCAAATCTGTGCCGAATGCAAACCGCATTTTTATAGGCCAGACAGAGCAAGCCTGATCAAGGCCACTCGCCCCTTCGAGCGCTTGAGCATCGACTTTAAGGGGCCCCTCCCTTCCTCTGACCGCAACGTGTACTTCCTCAACATTGTTGATGAGTACTCCAGTTTCCCATCCCTTGCCCAGACATGACCAGTACCACGGTCATCAAATGTCTGAATGACCTCTTCGCCTTGTTCGGGTTCCCCAGCTATATACATAGCGACCGGGGCTCATCTTTCATGAGCGACGAACTTCGTCAGTACCTGCTCGCGAGAGGTATTGCTACGAGCAGGACCACCAGCTACAACCCCCGGGGGAACGGCCAGGTGGAAAGAGAGAACGCGATGGTTTGGAAGGCCGTCCTCTTAGCCTTAAAATCTAAGGGCCTTCCGACCTCTCGCTGGCAGGAGGCCCTCCCTGCGGCGCTCCACTCCATCCGGTCACTGCTTTGTACTGCCACAAATGCCACCCCTCATGAGCAAATGTTCGTTTTCCCCAGGAAGTCCACATCGGGAACCTCGCTACCGACATGGCTAACTTCTCCTGGGCCCGTCCTACTGCGGAGGCACGTGAGGACCCATAAAACGGACCCCCTGGTCGAGAGGGTGAACCTCCTACACGCCAACCCCCAGTATGCCTACGTGGCATACCCAGACGGGCGGGAGGACACGGTCTCCATACGAGACCTCGCACCCTCGGGCGCCCCTGAATCACCACCGTTATTATCCACCACTTCTCCCAACCCAACCCCTGTAGACGGCATGCCGGAGCCCCAGGACCCTTCGTCAACCACTCAGACACCAGACTCGACATTGGATACTGCTGCACCGCCGCCGCTGCTACGACGATCAGGACAGCATGCAAGGCCTCCTGATAGACTTACCTACACGAACTTTTAGTACACTTCACCCCGCCGGACTCAATTTTAAACAAGGGGTGAATGTGGTAAACCACTGTTATTGTTTTCATTGTTGTTCACTACTGTTATCGTTATTGCACATTGTTACCTCTTGCTACTCACTGTGTACCAATGCATGCCTCAGCTGGCTCCGCCTACATGACCTGGTATAAAGGTGGCTGCCCGGCAACCCACTTCCTTCTTGGAACCAGTCGTCCACGAGAGGCATGCTCTGTTCTTTAGTTAATAAAAACCTTTTCATTACTTTCCTAATTCATCGCCTTTTATGGAGTAATTGATAAGCGTATCAGCGGTAGATAAGCAATGGCTAGCATTTAAAGAAATATGTCATAATTCTCAACAAAAATACATTCCATTGAGAAACAAAAACTCCACGGGAAAAGTGATCCAATCGTGGCTAACTAAAGTCGTTAAGGATAGCATTAGATTGAAAGAAGAAACTTATAATGTTGCAAAGAATAATAGTAAGCCTGAGGATTGGGAGAGTTTCAGAAACCAGCAAAGGTTGACCAAAAAATTGATAAAAAGGGAAAAAATAGAATGAGAGAAAACTAGCAAGAAATATAAAAACAGATTGTAAGAGCTTCTCCAAGTATGTAAAAAGGAAGAGATTAGCAAAAGTAAACGTTGGTCCCTTGGAGGCTGAGACAGGAGACATTATTATGGGGAATAAGGAAATGGCAGAAATGTTAGAAGACACAAAAAGCATACCAAAATGGTGGGGAACCAAGGGTCTAATGAGGGTGAGGAACTTAACATAATTAATATAAGTAGAGAAAAAGTACTAGAGAAACTAATGGGACTAAAAGCCGACAAATCCCCTGGACCTGACGGCCTACATCCTAGGGTTCTAAAAGAGGTGGCTGAAGAGATAGTGGATGCATTGGTTTTGATCTTCGAAAATTCCCTAGATTCTAGAATGGTCCCAGCAGATTGGAAGGTCACAAACGTACACATGCAAGAAAGGAGGGAGACAGAAAACAGGGAATTACAGGCCAGTTAGCCTGACATCAGTTGTTGGGAAACTGCTGGAATTGATTGTTAAGGAAGTGGTATCAGGGCACTTAGAAAATCATAACATGATTAGGCAGAGTCAACATGGTTTTATGAAAGGGAAATCATGTTTGACAAATTTATTAGAGTTTTTTGAGGATGTAACTAGCAGAGTAAATAAAGGGGAACCAGTGGATGTAGTATATTTGGATTTCCAAAAGGCATTCGATAAGGTGCCACATAAAAGGTTATTACACAAGATAAGAGCTCATGGGGTTGGGGGTAATATAGTAGCATGGATAGAGGATTGGTTAACGGACAGAAAACAGAGTAGGGATAAATGGATCTTTTTCAGGTTTGCAGGCTGTAACTAGTGGGGTGCCTCAAGGATCGGTGTTGGGGCCTCAGCTATTCACAATCTTCATTAATGACCTAGATGAAGGGACCAAGTGTATTGTATTCAAGTTTGCTGATGATACAAAGCTAGGTGGGACAGTAAGCTGTGAGGAAAACACAAAGGCTTGGGAGCGGGTCAGCTGGTTTCCGGGTTCCAGTCCCGTCCCCAACTTCATCCGGCCCACGGACGTGATTTTACGTCGATTGGCCTTGTTATGCCCACCCTGCGGGCTTGTCGGCCAATTAAGAAGATGCCGTTCTGATGACATCATTTGATGACGTGTCATCTGCCGGTTTTCTTAAAGGGACCACGCACATTTTTTCTTTGACAGCTCATTTCTCAGTGTTTGACAGCACTGAGGTGCTACAAACATTGCAAATGACTGTTCACAGATGAGTTATTGCACCCAGACTCCCTTGTTAGGCTAGAACAGATGGCAGCTGCAGGTGAGGTTACAGAAGCGATCTGTCACTGGTGAGAGAGGTTCTCCCAATGAGGTGAGACTAGACAGCCAATTCAAAACTTCTTACCTACAAAAAGTCTAAATGCATTAAAAATTAATTTCCCAACATTTTCTTGCCTCTGAAACTCACCAGTGCAGCATTGAATCCTTCACACCACTTCTGCAGCTGTCATCAATGCAGAAACATTAGCAGACTCACAACACGCCACACTTACCTGGCGTGGTATCCGGACTATCAGGAAGCCTGAAGTAGAAAAATGTCAAAATTGCAAAAGAGCCTATTAACTGCCTGTTTACAACCTTTGACAGGCAGTTAAGTAGCTATAATCTTCTTCCCGCCGCTAGGTATCGGGTCCATGCGCAAATCGGGGACCCGACACTTGGGAAGATTGATTGGAGGCGGGTTGACAGCAGGTTTCCTGCCCGCTGTCAAGCTTTGCGATTTTGCTGGATGTCCTGCCTCCAAATCCGCTCCCTGAGCGCTGGCAAAATTCCGGCCAAAGAGTCTGCAAAGGGATATACATCGACTAAGTATATCCCTTTGCAGACTCTTTGGCATAGTGGTTAGCACTGTTGCCTCACAGCACCAGAGACCCGGGTTCAAATCCGGCCTCGGGCGACTGTCTGTGTGGAGTTTGCACATTCTCCCCGTGTTTGCGTGGGTTTTCTCCGGGTGCTCCGGTTTCCTCCCACAGTCCAAAGATGTGTGGGTTAGGTTGATTGGCTATGATAAATTGACCCTTAGTGTTAGGGGGATTAAATACGTGGGGTTACGGGGATAGGGTGGGATATGTGTTGGTGTAGGGGTTACGGGGATCGGGTGGGATATGTGTCGGTGCAGGCTCGAAGGGCCGAAATGGCCTCTATCTGCACTGTGGGGTTTCTGTGATTCTGTGATAAGTGAATGGACAGCAAGGTGGCAGATGGAGTATAATGTAGGGAAATGTGAGGTTACTCACTTTGGTAGGAAGAATAGAAAAACAGAATTTTTTTTAAATGGTGAAAAACTTTCAAATGTTGGTGTTGAGAGAGATTTGGGTGTCCTCGTACAAGAAACACAGAAAGCTAGCATGCAGGTACAGCAAGCAATAAGGAAGGCAAATGGCATGTTGGCCTTTATTGCAAGGGGGTTGGAGTGTAAGAGTAAGGAAGTCTTGCTACAATTGTACAGGGCCTTGGTGAGACCACACCTGGAGTACTGTGCACAGTTTTGGTCTCCTTATCTAAGGAAGGATATACTTGGCCTTGGAGGCGGTACAACGAAGGTTCACTAGATTGATTCCTGGGATGAGAGGGCTGTCCTATGATGAGAGATTGTGTAGAATGGGCCTATACTCTCTGGAGTTTAGAAGAATGAGAGGTGATCTCATTGAAACATACAAGATTCTGAAGGGGATTGACAGGGTAGATGCTGAGAGGTTGTTTCCCCTGGCTGGAGTGTCTAGAACTAGGGGGCATAGTTTCAGGATAAGGGGTCGGCCATTTAAGACCGGGATGAGGAGGAATTTCTTCACTCAGAGGGCTGTTAATCTTTGGAATTCTCTGCCCCAGAGGGCTGTGAATGCTGAGTCTTTGTGTATATTCAAGGCTGAGAGCGATAGATTTTTGGACTCTAGGGGAATCAAGGGATATGGAGATCGGGCAGGAAAGTGGAGTTGAGGTCAATGATCAGCCATGATCTTATTAAATGGCGGAGCAGGCTCGAGGAGCCGTATGGCCGACTCCTGCTTCTATTTCTTATGTTCTTATGTACATTACTGTCACACCACATGTATCTTAAATGCATTGGGGAAAGGTCTGACCCAGTTGCCAATAAAAGCAGTATCCCCAATTTCAATGTATAAGATCAACAAGAAATGGCCAGGCTTGTTTTTGCACACAATGGTGACTGCAATAAAACTGATACAGCGGATGGGGGAGCTGATGATGGCGACAGCAAGGCCTTATGACAGAGATGCCTCTGACTTGTGGCTGACTGCTCACAACTAGACTCAATCGGTGAACAGCGGAGAGTGGGCTGGATGGGGTGGAGGGAAGGGGGAAAGGAGGGAGGGAGGAGGAGGATGTGGGAAGGGAGGGAGGAGGAGGAAAGTGAAGGGGAGGAGGAGGATGGGTGAAGGAGGAGGGAGGGGGAGAGAGGAGGGAAGGGCGAAGGGAGAGGAGGAGGGGGGGAACGGAGAATAGGGAGGACAGTGTCTATTGTGGTGAGGTGGGAATGGCTGAGGTGCCAAGTGGTGTCCGGGAAGGGATGCAGGTAATGTCTCTTTTGGGGGTGGGGGGCGTAGATGGTGGATTATGTTTGTTTTCGGTTCGATTCACACTAACTTGGTGAATATTGTGAAACGCACCAGCTCACGCTGCTCCATTCAGGCTGCGGTCATTAATAAACCCGCCGGGCTGAATGCAGCTTCTTGAATATTTCTATGCTAGGACAAGCCCTTCACACAGTGCCCCATCTCTTCAGTTTACAGTAGCACAGGATTATCATTGCAACAACCCCAAAAAACTAGTTAGTGCCCCTCCAATTCAGTGGGGCCTGTAAATTAGCCACAACAAACAAAGCACAGCCAACAATCCCTAAGCAAAGGAGGAGGAAGTCTGCTTCATTATTTACAGATGTGGACAGCCTGGGAGCGAAGCTGCAACTTGCCGACCCGCTGGTGTCCTTATTATTGCTGGCACTGGCAGGGTCAGTAACTTTTCAACTTCCATCAAGCTCAGTCTCTCTTCCTGGTTGGGAAATGGCTCATGTAAGGAGCACAACATTCAATAACTGGGATTCAGTGTGCAGTTTCCTCAGCGATACAAAAAATAACCAACCTTCTGCCTATTGAGCCTGATCCAGGGGGAAGAGCGGCAATGTCCTTGGTGCTCGTCCCTCCCTCTTCAGATAAAGCAGATTCTTTACTGAGGGTTTCACAGGAGCTTAGAAGCAGCAGCACAGTTGTGTGGCACCACTGCTTCCGGGATTCAAACCGGCAGCAAAGAAATGTAGGAGGACCTGGAGGGATGGTCAGTGCCACCCTGCCCAGCTCAGGCCTCGGAAAGGTCAGTGCCACCCTGCCCAGCTCAGGCCTCGGAAAGGTCAGTGCCACCCTGCCCAGCTCAGGCCTCGGAAAGGTCAGTGCCACCCTGCCCAGCTCAGGCCTCGGAAAGGTCAGTGCCACCCTGCCCAGCTCAGGCCTCGGAGAGGTCAGTGCCACCCTGCCCAGCTCAGGCCTCGGAGAGGTCAGTGCCACCCTGCCCAGCTCAGGCCTCGGAGAGGTCAGTGCCACCCTGCCCAGCTCAGGCCTCGGAAAGGTCAGTGCCACCCTGCCCAGCTCAGGCCTCGGAGAGGTCAGTGCCACCCTGCCCAGCTCAGGCCTCGGAATAACTGCTTGACCTTTCATGCCTGCGTGCTCGCCCGCCACAGTTACTTCACATTGCGTCGCTACACTTTGACCGAGGATGATCAGCAGCAACACCGCTCCGGTTCAGGACTGGCAAATCCAAAACATTTCACCTGAAGAATAAACTTTAATATGTGGAGCAGTCAGGCTGTAGGTCCCAAGCTTCTCTCCAACCTGCAAGCACCTAAAATTGAACCTAACTATGTCCTGGGAGTTGCAGGTCTATGGGGAAAGTGACACTAATTGGTAGCTCTTTCAAAGAGCCAGCACCGGCATAATGGGCCGAATAGCCTCCTCTGTGATGTATGATTCAGTGATTCTATGAGCCCCCACAGAAAATTATAATCTAGTCAGAATCTAGAAAAAAATTAATTCTGGCCAGGTTACTCAAGGTCAGTACAGGGAGATTAATCAAACCTCCTACATCAACAGGAGATGAAGCAAGAATTGCACAACCTGCAATGACTGACATCTCTCCAATATTTCTTCCAATCTTAACCACAACCTTTATAGCGGAAGGTGAAAGGTCACACTGAGGCGCGTTGTTAAATTTGAAATACCTCAAATTCTTTTTCAGCTTTCAACCGCCACATACTTCCTCTAACTATGCAACACGAACTGAAACATTATCTTTACATGACTGTGTCTGTGCAGTCTGTGGATGCATCACTGCCACTTCACTGTGGACACCAAACCAGCCTCAAACCCACTCTGCCAAGCCCATCACACTAGATAACCGCCAGCACTGGTGAAATACCTGGGACAGGGCTCAGAAAAAAACTTGAAATAACTGGAGGAAAACCATAAAGGATTCTACTATGAAACTCATCATAGGAGAGAGCAAGTGAGTGAGAAAGAGAAAGCGAGACAGAGAGAGAGAGAGAGAGAGAGCGAAAAACAGAGAGCGACAGAGAGAGAGAGCGCGAGAGACAGAGAGCGAGAGAGAGAGCGAAAAACAGAGAGAGCGAGAGCGAGGGCCAGAGCGAGGGAGGGTCAGAGAGAGAGAGAGAGAGAGAGAGAGAGAGAGGGTCAGAGAGAGAGGGTCAGAGAGAGAGAGAGAGGATCAGAGAGAGAGAGAGAGAGAGAGGGTCAGAGAGAGGGTCAGAGAGAGAGAGAGCGAGAGAGAGGGTCAGGGAGAGAGAGAGAGTGTGAGAGAGAGAGAGAGAGAGAGGGTCAGAGAGATAGAGAGGGTCAGAGAGAGAGGGTCAGAGAGAGAGAGGGTCAGAGAGAGAGAGAGAGAGAGGGTCAGAGAGAGACAATGCAACATAGCAAAACAGACAATACAACATAGCTGATTACCTGACCATGGTAAAGGATAACAAACTGAGAAGAACCTTGACAAGGTACAGACTTAGCGAACATAGCCTAGCGATCGAAAAAGGCAGACACAGGCAGACCAGGCTGCCAAGAGAAGACAGGATATGCTCTCACTGCAGTCAGGGAGTAGTGGAGACAGAGATGCACTTCCTCACAGCCTGTGGAAAATATCAGGGCATCAGGGAGAATTTCTACCAAAAATTCTCACAAATATGCCCTGAATTCAGAAATCTGAATGACAACCAAAAACTCCCATTCCTACTGGGGGAGGAGAGAAGCTGTGTAACACTGGCAGCACACTATGTTACAGCTTGCCATGAACAGAGGGACAACCAGTAAACTAAGAAAAGAGTATATATAAACAATGCGAATGTATATTTATACACTCAGGGATATACCTGTTTATACACTGTATGAATAGAACTGCGTTTATGTGTTCAACCATAAATGTATTTTGATGCTTTGGCAACATAAGATGTACCTTATCATGCCAATAAAGCAATTTGAATTTGAATTTGAGAGAGAGAGTCAGAGAGAGAGAGGGTCAGAGAGAGAGAGAGAGAGAGGGTCAGAGAGAGAGGGTCAGAGAGAGCGAGAGAGGCACACTATGTTACAGCTTGCCATAAACAGAGGGACAACCACTAAATATAAGAAAAGAGTATATACAAATTATATGAATGTATATTTATACACTCAAGGATATATCTGTTTACACACTGTATGGATAGATCTGTATTTATGTGTTCAACCATGAATGTTTTTCGATGCTTTGGCAACATAAGATGTACCTTGTCATGCCAATAAAGCGATTTGAATTGAATTGAATTGAATTGAGAGAGAGGAGGTCAGAGAGAGAGAGAGAGAGAGGGAAGGGTCAGAGAGAGAGAGAGAGAGAGAGAGAGGATGAGAGAGAGAGACAGAGAGAGAGAGGGTCAGAGAGAGAGAGGGGGAGGGTCAGAGAGAGAGAGGGTCAGAGAGAGAGACAGAGAGACACCAATGAATCACAAGGGATCTCAAAGTCCATGTCGTTGCCTCTCTGCAATCAGGAAATACAGGACCAATGCAAATTACAACACAAAAGGCCGATCTGCTGTTGCTCCTGCAAAGGGAGTAGCTCCACAATCAAACCCGCCATCAGCAGTGCAATAACATAACACACCACTGGGGGGTGCTTCACACTGTGTCCTTGTGGGAAAGAAATGGAATTTATGACAGGAAAAGTGAGACAGCTGAAATGGGCATCGTCAAATAACCCCAGCAGAAGGGAGGTAGAAAACAAGGAATACAAGATGAAAAGTCGAGAATCATCTGCACAGGCAGAGAAATATTCCTTCTGCATTCCTCCCAAGGCAAAACTGCACATTCATCAACTGAAGCAAAGTGACATATGGAATCAGGCAGTGTTTGGCCTCACCAGGCTGAAGTGATGCCTCTGTAGGTGTCTGAGGATAAGCTTCGCGATGAGCTCTGGGTCCCAGTGCACTCCGGGATGGTCTGGAAGATCTCTACAGGAAATAAATAAAGAGAGAGAAAAGCTCAGCCACCGATAGAATGGTAGATCACAGAAGCCAGTTCATCCCATCAACTTCATGGTAATGTTTCTCCCACACAGCATCTAGTCTAACGGTACTGCTGCTCACTCCCCATTTTACCTTTAATATCCGTCTTATATTCAAGACAGAGATTGATAGATTTTTGGATACCAAGAGACTCAAGGGGATATGGGGATCGGGCGGGAAAGTGGAGTTGAGGTAGAAGATCAGCCATGATCTTATTGAATGGCGGAGCAGGCTCGAAGGGCCAAATGGCCGACTCCTGCTCCTATTTCAGATGTTCTTATGTAATTTATGGACTCTGCTTCAAGAACAATATTCTAGCAGAAAGTTCACTTTTTAACGACACTGTACAAAGATTTTTTTCTGATCAACAAGAAGTATTTATACAGCGCTTTTAATGCAGCAAAACATCCCAAGGCGCGTCACAGGAGCGATTTAACACCGAACCACATAAGGAGATTTCAGGACAGGTGACCAAAAGCTTGGTCAAAGAGGTCGGTTTTAAGGAGCGTCTTAAAGGAGGAGAGAGAGGTGGAGAGGTTTAGGGAGGGAATTCCAGAGCTCAGGGCCCAGGGAGCTGAAGGCACGGCCGCCAATGGTGGAACGATGGGAATCGGGGATGCACAAGAGGCCAGAATTGGAGGAGTGCAGAGATCTCTGAGGATTGTAGGACTGGAGGAGATTACAGAGAGAGTGAGGGGCGAGGCCATGGAAGGATTTGTGAAACAAGGATGAGAATTTTTAAATTGAGGCGTTGTTGGACCGGGAGCCAGTGTAGGTCAGCGAGCACAGGGGGTGATGGTCGAAGGGACCATTTCACTGATATCACCATCACACACCAACAAATAAGCTGTACATTATCTGGGGCAAGAAGAGACTAACCTGGTTGAAAGGGCAGGAGTGACAGCAGTGCACATGCTGTTGTATTTGGGAACTGGGAGTGGTTGAGCAGGCAGACAGTGCAAGCACTTTCTACAGCAGTGGTTTTCAAACTGGGGTCTGTAAAGACTTTCCAGGGGGGGCCACGAAATAATGCGAGCAGCGGCCGCAGACAGGCTTGGTTCGAGCTGGGAGCGAAGTGCGGCCACCACATGCGCAGTGCAGAGTGGGCTGGCTGTCTCACTTAGGAGGGGAGCGTGCATGGAGGAACGCTGAGAGCGACACCAAGATCGCCACGTAGCCCCGCAGTTACGAAGGCTGGTGGTGGACGCCAGAACATAGGAACATAAAAATTAGGAGCAGGAGTAGGCCATACGGCCGCTCGAGCCTGCTCCGCCATTCAATAAGATCATGGCTGATCGTCGACCTCACCCTTGTTCAAGACAGGGGCGTTTATAAGCAAAAATACCGTGGAGCTGGTGGAACTGTCCTATGACTGCGCACTGAATATTAAGTTTCAGGAACAAACACCTTCCTAGTTTTGGCCATCTGTTGCTACGGAGTTCCCAGAATTGGTAAAAGACGCAATGAAAGTGTTGCTACCTTTCCCAACAACATACATTTGTGAAACATCACTTTGTACTATGGCAGCAATGAAGACAAAGCACAGGTCCCATCTAGAAGTGGAGGATGATTTACGAGTGTCATTGTCAAACGTCACACCAAGGATAAACAGACTTTGCAGTGAGAAGCAGGCACACACATCTCACTGATATCTGTAAGTAAATACCTGTTTTCTTAAATGCATTATTAAAACACTCTTTACATGCAACACTTCCATATTATGGGTATTATCATTTAGATGGGGGGTCCATAAGAACATAAGAGGTAGGAGCAGGAGTCGGCCATTCGGCCCTCGAGCCTGCTCCGCCATTCAATAATATGGCTGATCTGATCTTGGCCTCAACGCCACTTCCCTGCCCGCTCCCCATAACCCTTGACTCACTTACCTTTCAAAGATCTGTCTATCTCCACCTTAAATATATTCAATGACTCCGCCTCTTTAGCTCTCTAGGGAAGAGAATTCCAAAGATTCACGACCCGAGAGAAGAAATTCCTCCTCGTTTCCAATTTAAAAGGGTGCCCCCTTATTCTGAAATTATGCCCCCTCGTTCTAGATTCCCCCACGAGGGGAAACATCCTCTCTGCATCTACCCGGTCAAGCCCCTTCAGAATCTTATGGGGGCTAAATTCGGTTGATTTGCGCCTCCCGTTAACGCCCTAAGAGGGCGCTAATGAGGCACAAATCAACTAGCACCTGGGCGCGGCGCTGCTAACGCCTCCCGCGAAATTAAGCGGGAGGTTAGCGGCGGCGCTAACCGTTAGCACCGCGCGGCGACAACCGTTAGCACCGCGCGGCGACGAAGTCATTGCCAGGCGCAGCGCCCCGCTCGCACCCCGGCTGTAATATTGGGTGGCGCCCCCCGACTTCCTGCCAGACGCTATGTCTGACGGGGTCAGGGGGGCCTACCTGCGGTCAGGGTGGCGCCAGTTAAAGGGGAGGTGGCAGGCGGCCATTTCTGTTGCTGGCTGCCTGCCAGCACCTGCCCCCGTTGCTGTCCCCGGCCCCCGTGGAGTCCCCCCACGGGGTGCCGGCTGCTCTCTGTGAGCCCGGCTCTCCTCAAGTGCCGGGCTTGTTTGCCGGCACTCCCAATCCCTGGTGGCCCAGCTGGGTGCCGGGACGCGCTGCGCCAGGCCCCGCCCCTTTAATAGCACCGCGGTTTCGGCTCACAGCACCCCAAGAGGGGCGTGGGGCGCTTCCAGTAGCGCCCCTCCTCCCTCTCGGGGCGCTACCTGGGAAAATCGGCCGTGGGGGCGCGAATTTTTTCGGGGCGCTACCGAATTTTTACCCCTATATGTTTCAATAAGATCCCCTCTCATTTTTCTAAACTCCAATGTGTATAGGCCCAACCTGCTCAATCTTTCTTCAGAAGACAACCCCTTCAGTTCCCGAATCAACCTCGTGAACCTTCTCTGAACTGCCTCCAATGCAAGTCCCTGATTAATAATCCATTTGAAAAGGGGCCTTCAACCAAAAAAGTTTGTGAACCACTGTTCTAAGGCAACAGGGACCAAAGAAGCGATGAGGCAGGCCTAAACCACTGTGGACAGATACAGGTCATGCGAGTTCAAGCAGAAATAGCTGCAGGCAACAGCTTGAGGATCATCAGGCTTCAAAGAGCCAAATATGTGCAACATATAATCTGTTAAGGACTGATGGGCTGATTAGAGGAGCTGTATTACTGTAGAACACTGTAGAAATCAGAGTTTCCTGTAGGTTTAATGCCCTCAGGTGACCCATGTCCAGGTACAGTAAGGATTTGGCACAGAGTATGAGAGCAATAAACAGATGATCGGTAGGTGCAGATGGCACGAGGAATATACAGGAAGAGCAGTTTCCATCTTACGCCCGGCTTCAGAGCTGTGGGCAAGTTCTTCAAGAATATTTACAACATTTCCATAAGTCTTTTAAGAGCTTCGGTGTAGAAAGAGAATAAGTCTTTGGGTCTGCTGAGCCTGTCACTTCTAACTGACCAGGAATAATCTGATCTGTCATAAACTCATCTATTTAATTTCACAAGGGAAATAAATAACTGAAGGAACCTCTTGCGGGAAAGTGAACTGAAATCTTACCCTGACCCTGAGAAATGTCAGAACATAAATGGACATCATTTAACCCAAGCAGCTGCCTTACAACAATGGCCTGGGCATGGGCCAGGAATAACCCCAGTATCCCATACTGGTCTGAACGCCAGTATCTGCTGATATCCGAGAATCCTTTGGTCCCTCTCACAACAGTCCAAGACTCAGATACAGCTCAGATCCATGAGTGCATTTCTCCAGGAGTTTGAAAATATATTGAACCTTGTGGGAGGCAACAGACTTTGGGAGAAACTCTAGAACCACACTCCTCTTCACGAGCTTGCAATGTTCCCTGGAATTAGTGTTTTTTTTCAAATATTGATAGCTCACTGCACCCAGCATATGTTCCAATTCAAGCTGGAATGCAGCAGTGCATTTGTGGTTACTTGACTGATCTGCTTACTCAACATGTTATTCCATGTATTTCACAAAAGGTCAATGGTTACCTGTGTACATACCCCACCCACATTAACATGTAGCTGCTGGTTACTAGCGGATTAATCAGTAGCCGCACACCCGGATTAACAGGTAATTGCTGGTTACTCAGGTATAAACCAGTAACCACACGTACCAGCAAACCTTGATTAATGTGTGTAACAGAGTGCTGTTTAATATTCGCATTGTCATTTATTTCTTTGTTTCCACATGTTCTTTCTAAATTTCTCTTTAGATATAAAATAAAACTGGTTTCATCTCTGTACTTCACTAGGTCCTATGCTGCTGGGTATTTGATGTTAAATGAAAAACAGTTCTTCCAGGTTGGGAAGTGGTTTTAACCCAACACACTGGATTATATGAGGCTCCTCCCCCACCCCGCCGAGGCTTCATCGGTACTAAACCAGACAGCTCCGAGGCTCCCGGTCCCAGCCCGTCTGGGCAGTGTTAGCTGGTCTCAGCTAGGGTGTGACAATTGGCCTTTGAGTTAGGGAGGGAGTGTGGGCTGGGGTCCTGATTACTGTCCAGTGATCGCTGCTGGAAAGTGTGCGGATGGATGTTGGGTGAGAATAGAATCAGATTTTGCTGTGATACCACTACCCATTGGTCAATTATCTTGCCCACACTCGATATTGAGACGCAAACATAAAGAATGTCCCGTCCCCTACGTGAGGTATCGGAGGGACACAGACACCCGTGGAAACACATTGCAGCAAGTATCAGCTCCTTCAGAAAACTGCAGGGCTCTGGGGAAAGAGCAGGGGAGTGGGACTAACTGGAGAATTCTTTCAAAGAGCCGGCACAGGCACGATGGGCCGATGGCCTCACTTTGTGCTGTAAGATTGTGACCATTTAATTCCACATTTCTGTATTACTACTGCACTTTTAAAATGCCACAGAGTGTTGGGAATGATTAAAACTTTAAAAAAATGATTTAAGTGCATGGAGTTGTGTGTGGCAAGTCAGTAGGAGTAATTCTGAAGTGATATCCTGTTTGGGATCATGGTCTAAACAGAATGTGAGCCAGAATCCCAGAGACATACTTTATTCTCACAACTGAAGATGAAATCCTGGTGCGGAAAAGCTCAAACACCAGATGCATTCTTCTCAAATTAACCCGATGCACTCCCCTCCCCCGCAGTCCACTCTAATGATAATGTGACATGGGAGCAGACAGAGTGTGTCTGAGGCCAGCAATGCAAGCAGCCACTCCTCTTCAGCTATTCTAAGCTCCTTTGTTGTGACTTTAAATCTTTGGTGAACCTCACTGTTAGTGTTAATGGGCGTCATGCTTACCCTTGCACTGCAAGGCGGGCGAGGCTCTCAGCTAGTTATAGTCGAAACAAGTATGAGGTCCTGGCACTAACCCTGCTTAGCACTGCATACTGGAGCACCACATCACCTAGCCCAGCACCATCCGTCCTTCTCTCCAGATCAGGGTGCAGCATTGAGGTATCTGTGGACACGCTTCAGCAGTAAAGGTAGTTCTAATATTTGCACAGTTCATAACCTCTGGCTCTCCCCAGCCCCCGCCCCCCCATCCCTGCTCAACAAGGCACAGCTGGGAGTTTGCTGGTTAGCTCAAGGTCAGAGTGCACACTTTCACAAAGGATTTCGGCACATTGTGAGAGGCCCCACTGTGCAGCTCCCTCAGCCAGGCTGAGCAAGGGATCAGTGCATTAATTACAGACTACACAAGTCACTAGGTCACGGTGTTTGAAGGGGGGGAGGGGGTGGTAGGGACTAGGGCCAAGAAGGGAAATGAATCACAGACCTCTATACAGTCCAGCAAAGCAGCATTTAATGCTGGTGAGTTGCTGTGAATCACACTACATGCAAGGTCAGCTGTTCCCTCAGAGCCCAGCCTGCCCTGCTCACTGAAGGCCAGGGCTTTCTGACTGTGTTCTCCTCTATTCTGCAATTCCTTTCTTCCAGGTCCCAGTTCCAAATCTGAGTCGAGGTGGAGCAGCAGGTGGAGGTTGAGCTGGCCTCAGCACCCCTGCTCTGGAGAGGGGGAGTGGGTAGGGGTACCTGCCAGGACCCTGCTTCTGGTCACTATTTAGTGACCCTCGTTGGAAGGTTCACATGTAGGGACAGGTTGGTCTTGTCTGTGATGCTTTCCACAGATGGATAACCATCTGGCTCACACACACAATCATCAATTGGATGAGGTACTGAAAAGCAAACAGCACGTGGTATCAATTCAATTCAATTCAATTCAAATCGCTTTATTGGCATGATAAGGTACATCTTATGTTGCCAAAGCATCAAAATACATTTATGGTTGAACACATAAACGCAGTTCTATTCATACATTGTATAAACAGGTATATCCCTGAGTGTATAAATATACATTCGCATTATTTATATATACTCTTTTCTTAGTTTACTGGTTGTCCCTCTGTTCATGGCAAGCTGTAACATAGTGTGCCGCCAGTGCTACACAGCTTCTCTCCTCCCCCAGTAGGTATGGGAGTTTTTGGTTGTCATTCAGATTTCTGAATTCAGAGCATATTTGTGAGAATTTTTGGTAGAAATTCTCCCTGATGCCCTGATATTTTCCACAGGCTGTGAGGAAGTGCATCTCTGTCTCCACTACTCCCTGACTGCAGTGAGAGCATATCCTGTCCTCTCTTGGCAGCCTGGTCTGCCTTTTTCGATCGCTAGGCTATGTTCGCTAAGTCTGTATCTTGTCAAGGTTCTTCTCAGTTTGTTATCCTTTATCATGGTCAGGTAATCAGCTATGTTGTATTGTCTGTTTAGGGCCAAGTAGCAATTGAGTTTGCTTTGGGTTTTTGTTGTTTCTGCCCAATATGTCAGATATTTTTCCTTTTGCTTAGCGACGATTGTGTTGGGTCGAATTCTTTGTGTTACGTTGTCACTGTCCTGGGGCTGGTTATTGTTAGTAGTGTTAGTAGTTACTTCACTGAGTCCCAGGACTAGTTGACTGAGGGTATTCTTCTTTATGGTCAGCTCTTGGCATTTCAGGGCGTCGTAGTGATAGCATTGGGGGTTGCTCATTTGTAGGTGATTCCAAAATTTGGTGGCTCTTTTTTGGATAGTGATTATTAATGGATATTGGCCTAGTTCCGCCCTGCATGCATTGTTTACTGTTTTCCTTTGAGTCCGGAGGATACTTTTACAGAATTCTGCATGTAGGATCTCAATTGGGTGTTTGTCCCATTTTGCAAATTCTTGTTGTGTTAGTGGTCCCCATACCTCACTGCCATAGAGTGCAATTGGTTCAATTACTGATTTGAAAATTTTTAGCCAAATGCTAATTGGGATTTCTATTTGGATTGATTTTTTGATGGCATAGAAAGCCCTTCTTGCTTTCTCTTTCAGTTCATTCACAGCCAGTTTGAAGTTTCCCGTAGAACTGATTTTTAAGCCCAAGTATGTGTAGTTAGTGGTTTGTTCAATTTTGGTTGTTCCTAGTGTGAAATTTATTTTGGGTCCCTGATGTTTGGATCTTTGCTGGAACACAAGGACTTTGGTTTTTTGGGGATTTATTGTCAGGGCCCAAGTCTGGCAGTACGACTCCAGCAGGTCCAGGTTCTGCTGTAGACCCTCCTTAGTTGGTGACAGCAGAACCAGGTCGTCTGCATAGAGGAGGAATTTAACCTTGGATTCATATAGGGTGAGGCCGGGTGCTGTAGATTGTTCAAGTAGTTTTGCCAATTCATTTATGTAAATATTAAAGAGTGTCGGTGAGATTGGCGAGCCCTGCGTCACCCCGCGCCCCTGTGGGAAGTATTTTGTTTGTTTGTCTCCAATTTTAACTGCACATTTGTTGTTTGTATACATGGGTTTAATTACATCATATGTTTTTCCCCCTACCCCGCTTTCGATAAGTTTCAGGAATAAACCGTCATGCCAGATGGAGTCGAAAGCCTTCTGGAAATCTACAAAGCATGCGTAGATTTTGCTTTTGTTATGGTGAACGTGTTTGTCAATTAGGGTCTGTAGGGTGAAGATATGATCTGATGTTCTATAGTTTGGCAGGAATCCAATTTGGCTTTTACTCAAGACATTGTGCTCCTCAAGGAAGTTTATAAGTCTTTTGTTTATGATGCTACAGAATACCTTCCCCAGGTTACTGTTTACACAGATGCCTCGATAGTTATTTGGGTCAACTTTGTCCCCACTTTTGTATATGGGCGTTATGAGTCCTTTGTTCCAGATATCAGGGAAGTAACCGACACTCAGAACCAAGTTGAAGAGTTTTAGGGTAGCCAGTTTCATTTTGTCGTCTGTGTGTTTAATCATCTCGTTTAGTATGCCGTCTGTCCCGCAAGCTTTTCCTGGTCGCAGGTCCTTGAGTTTTTCAAAAAGTTCTTTTTCTGTTATTTTGGAGTCTAGCGGGTTTTGGTTATCTTTTATGGCCATTTCTAGCTTTTCCAGTTTTTTGCATATTTGGTGTTGCTCTGGTCTTAGTGTGTTTTTCTGGTATAATTTTTCAAAGTGGTTTACCCATGTGTCCCCATTTTGAATGGCTAATTCGTCGTGTTGTTTTTTGTGTAGTGTATTCAAGTTGTCCCAGAAAGAATTGGAATCAATGGATTCCTCCATGGAGCTGAGTGTATTCTTAATATATTGCTCTTTTTTGGTTCTGAGTGTGTTTCTGTATTGTGTTAGTGTCTGACAATAAGTAAGGCGTAATTCCTCGTTTTCTGGATGTCTGTGTTTTTGGTTTGATATTTTTCTAAGTTTTTTCCTCATGTTATGCAATCTGGGTCAAACCATTTTTCATAGTTTTTTGTTTTGGGTTTGTTCTTGCGAGCTTTCAAGTTTGCACTTGTTGCCGAATTATCAAAAATATTGTTTAGGTTATTTACTGCCCGGTTTACGCCTTCTTTATTGTGAGTGTATATGTTATCCAGAAAGGTGTCCAAGAGAGCTTGAGTTGATGCATTGCTAATTGTTTTCTGGTATTTTTCCGTGTCGTTTTTGGCCCATCTGTACGATTTTTTGGTGTTGTACAGTTTGCATGCGTCAGTGCATCGGTTTTGTAGTTGCTGTGCAGTGACACAGCTTTTAAGGAAGATAAACATTTGAAACCAGGGAAGACTTAGGGCTATGGGGAGAAAGCGGGGCAGTGGGATTAGTTTTGGATTGATACAGAGCTATGGGGAGACAGCGGGGCAGTGGGATTAGTTTTGGGTTGATACAGGGCTATGAGGAGAGAGCGGGGCAGTGGGATCAGTTTGGGATTGATACAGGGCTATGGGGAGAGCGCGGGGCAATGGGATTAGTTTGGGATTGATACAGGGCTATGGGGAGAGCGCGGGGCAATGGGATTCGTTTTGGATTGATACAGGGCTATGGGGAGAGAGTGGGGCAGTGGGATTAGTTTGGGATTGATACAGGGCTATGGGGGATTAGTTTTGGATTGATACAGGGCTATGGGGAGAGCGCGGGACAATGGGATTAGTTTTGGATTGATACAGGGCTATGGGGAGAGCGCGGGGCAATGGGATTAGTTTTGGATTGATACAGGGCTATGAGGAGATAGCGGGGCAGTGGGATTAGTTTTGGATTGATACAGGGCTATGGGGAGAGAGCGGGGCAGTGGGATTAGTTTGGGATTGATACAGGGCTATGGTGAGAGAGCGGGGCAGTGGGATTACTCTGGGATTGATATAACAAAGAGCTGGCACAAACACAATGGGGGGGAATTTTTCCAGCCCTGGGGAGGCGGGTATGGAGGCGGGAGTGCCAGGAAAATGGCAAAAACTGGGAGCGGGTACCAACCCCGCTCCCAACCCGCCTCCGTGCCATCTTCCCGGGAGGCGGGTCCCCCAACCCACGCAGGGACCAGTCTCCTCGAGACGGGAAGGGGATTACAGCCAATTACCTGCCTGTTAACAGGTAGTTAAGAGGCTTATCCCCATTTTACCAACACAAGTGCGAGCTTCCCGACGTCGGGAAACCCCATCAGGGTCAGCGAGGCGAGCAGTGGGTCTGTGGGGGTGAGAGGCATCGAAAAGTGTGCTGTGGAGGTGAGTGATGGGTGGAAGTGTGGAGAGGTAAGTATGAGAGGCGAGCGAAAAGTGTTAAAAAAAGTTTACTTACCTTTGTTTCTTCCTGCAGGCTTCAACCCTTTGGGGTCCGGAGGTGCCTCATCTCGACGGCAGAGATGACAGAATGGCTGCTGCATTCTCCGATGCAACAGCCATCTGATTTCTGCTAAAGAGGTTTGGTGAGTCTTGAGTACAAGGACTCACCAAAGAACAGATTGTCAGTGTTTGACAGCTTCTCAAAGCTGTTAAACGCTGACATTTCATCTATCAAAAATCTTTGACAGATGAAACGTCATACGCTGAAGTCCTCCGTCACCGGCTTTCAGGGCGGGCTTAACAAGGTCAATCAAGGGAAAATAGCGTGGGTTGGCCAGACGTCGTTGGGGACGGGACTGAAACCCGACAACCAGCAGTCACGCCCCCAACGCGTCCCCATTGATAAAATTCAGCCCAATGACTCAAATGGCCTCCTTCTAAACTGTAAATTTTTATGGTGCTATATCAGACAAGAAGTCACTGCAGCGGCTCTTACTGGTCAACTGAAGAATGACAATCACATGTTTATACCAGACTTTGTAAGCAAATATCAATGATAACCCACTACCATCAGACGGGTGTTTGTGGAGTGGGGCGTCACCTGTCCTGCAGCTCTGCACACAGGAGTGGAACAGGAGGTGATCATTGGTTAGGGGTGCATTTTGCATCTGCTCAATACTGCCCCCTCAGGGTTCAACTGGGAACAGGCTCCGAGTGTCCTGGCACTGTGCAGGGCAGAGCGGGTACAATGGAATGATGCACTCCTGCCACTGCATTAAGCACAGACTCCAAGCTCACAGCAACATGAAGGTCATCTGTGCTGGAGGACTTCAAATTCAGTCACTCTAATGCACAACTGGTTCAGTCACGAGAGACAGTCTGGAACCGCATTCCACACCAACATTAAAAAAAAAAAAAAATCTGTAAATGCTCTCAGAATATTTCAGATTCAAAGTACCTGCCACATTCTTAAGAACTCCAGATGCTCGTGGTATAATGAGGACCAAGACCACCCCCAAACTGTGCCGACACAAGACACTTGGTATCACTAACTGGAGCTGGCGAGATTCCCACATACCATCCCACAGACAGCCTCTGTTAGATCCCCACATAGTATGGCAAGATCCCCACAGACCACCTTTAGGGCTGGTATGTATCCTGGGACCTTTGGGCTGCTGTTGCAATGGGAGCTTTGACAGTTATCACAGTGCTCCCTCACCTTTCTCATTTCTCCTCTGCATTTCCTCTAATGCCACAGCTATGCTTGTGGTCTTCTTGCATTTAACACTAGGTTACCTTAAACTCTCACACAAGAGTAGGTGTCAAGGAATTCCTTTATCAGCATGTGCTGCAAAAGCAGTGCCCCAGTCCGGGGAGCTCCCAAAACACAAGAGAGGGCCAAAGGCACGGCCCAGCCCAAATGGCAAAGAAGAAAAGCAGAACAAGAGCCTCTCCCCAAGCCCACTCGATGGTCTTGTCCGTGCAATGCCTGGTAAGATGAAGCTGTGCGAATCGGTTGATGTCTGCTCACAGCAGGAGCCAGCGGTGGAGCAAAACAGGGACCGAGAATAAATGAAATTACATTTTTTTTTTAAATCTCCAACCTCCAAAGGGTTAAGTGTTCAGGCGGCTGGGTTGAAAGAACGCCAGCGATAGATACTACTCCAGGAAACCGGAATGTTTAGCAACTGCTTCACCATTGCAACACCACCAGTGACCCGGGGCGGCCTCAGAGCAGGCTGCGTTCTGATGCTAATTTTAATAACCTGTGGCTGCTGAAATGCAGTTGCTGAACTCTGACCTACAAAATGGGGGAGGATATTTTTGATTGATAAATTTACTATGGTAACGGAGCAAAGCTCACGTCAGAGATACAGACAGAGATCTGATGTGAAGGGGGGGCTGTAACACTCTCTATGAACTGCTTGAGGAGAAAGGTCACATTGGGAGGAGCTGATCACATTGCTCCGAGGGAGTCTCCGAACACAGCAACCCGCAGACAGGCAACCTGACTAACCCAAGCTACTCTGGCGGTGCTGCGCGTCAGGCTGACAACAAGCTGCACCAAGGTAGGCAGATTCAGGATCCTGACGTGGTGCGTTCCCAGCTGGGTGTATCTGGGAGGCACTGAATGCAGCTGAGCACTTTTTAATCATGAGAGGAGGGGAACAATAAGGGAGCAGGTTTAACGAACACAAGCTTTACACACCTCCCAGCTGCCGTGACATTTAAAAAGTTAAACATACATCCGAACCAAACCCCTGGACAGTGAGTGATGACAGACTATTCAATTGTGGGGGGGATGTGGCATCTAAGCCTGATTGTGTCCTCACGCCTGCACTTTGCAGCAGGAACACTGGGTGATTTTTCTTGGACACTTGTAGTACTCTCTGACCTGTGACCTGCTTCCGATAGTCATCCATTGGCCTCCATATTGGGAAGCACATGTGGATCTCGTATTAGGACAGAATCGAGCTTAGCTGGCCAATCAGTACAACGATCTTTTATAATCTATGCAGAGACATTTATCTCACCTTGTACTGGATAAGACGAGTCTCAGTGAAGTACAGACAGGTACTGGTGCAGCCCTAATACACAGTGCCATTGAATGGAAGGACGGAGGTTGAACCAACCGTTCCTACAAGCAATTTCTCATCTTAAGTTGAGATGTCAAATAACATTTTCTCAGCATTACAATAGTAAGAGAACAGTCAGAGAACAACACAACTTGCATTTATATAATGCCTTTAACGGAGTTAAAAAGTCCCATGGCACTTCACAGGAGCGGAATCAGACAAAAATGTAACACCGAGCCACAGAAAGGGATATTAGGACAGGTGACCAAAGACTTGGTCAAAGAGGTAGGTTTTAAGGAGCGTCTTAAAGGCAGAGCTTAGGGCCTAGTTAGCTGAAGGCACAGCCACCAACAGTTGGGCAAAGGAAGTGGAGGATGCACAAGAGGCCAGAATTGGAGGAGCGCAGAGATCTCAAAGGGTTGTTCGACTGGAGGTTACAGAAACAGAGGGGCGAGGCCATGGATGGATTTGAACACGAGGATGAGAATTTTAAAATCAAGGCATTGCCGGAATGGGTGCCAATGTAGGTCAGTGAGCACAGGGGTGATGGCTGAACCGGACAGTGCGAGTTAGGACACGAGCAGCTTAAGTTTATGGAGGGTGGGAGGTGGGGTGGCCAGCCAGGAGAACATTGGAATAATCGAGTATGGAGGTAACAAAAGCACAGATGAGAAGGGCGAGAACAATTACCATGTTTATTTACAACTGATAGTAAATTCGTTATTGGAAACTATCAAGGACAAAATAAACTTTCATTTGGAAAGGCATGGGTTAATCAAGGAGAGCCAGCATGGATTTGTTAAAGGTAAATCGTGCCTGACAAACTGATTGAATTCTTTGATGAGGTAACAGAGAAGATGGATGAATGGTCTTCTGTGCTGTAAATTTCCATGATTCTCTGATAAGGTTGATCAAGGTAGTGCAGTAGGTCTTGTTTACATGGACTTTCGGAAGGCATTCAACAAAGTGCTACACAGGAGGCTTATTAAGAAGATGGAAGCCCATGGGATGAAGGGGAAAGTGGTGGTATGGATACAAAATTGGCTCAGTGACAGGAAGCAAAGGGTGTTGGTGGATGGATGTTTTTCAGACTGGAGGTGGTTTGCAGTGGTGTTCCCCAAGGGTCAGTTTTGGGTCCATTACGCTTTGCAATTTTTATTAACGACCTAGACTTGGGTGTAGGGAGCAGCATTATAAAGTTTGCAGATGATACGAAACTTAGCAAAGTAGTAGATCATGATGAGGATAGCTATAAACAGGATGGTGAAATGGCCAGAAGCACAGCAGGTGGAGTTCAATGTGGAGAAGTGTGAAGTGATGCACTTTGGGAGGACTAATATGGAAAGACAGTATCCTAGAAATGGCGTGTTTTTGAAAAGTGTAGATCAGCAGAGACCTCTTGGTGGATACACACATCTTTAAAGGTGGCAGGGTTGATAAGGTGGTTAAAAAGGGTCACTTGGGTTTATAAATAGAGGAATAGAATATAAAAGCAGAGATCATACTAGAACTTTATAAATCATTGGTTAGGCACCACACTTCAGGAAAGATGTAAAGGCATTAGAACGGGTACAGAGGAGGTTTACCAGGATGTTACCAGGGATGAGGGGCTTCAGTTATGAGGAAAGGTTGGAAAAGTTAGGACTGTTCTCCTTGGAAGGTTAAGAGGTGATCTAATAGAGGTTTTCAAGATGATGAGAGGTTTTGATAGAATAAATAGGGAAAATCTATTCCGTCTGGTGAGTGGATCAATAATCAGAGGTCATAGATTCAAAATCATTAGAAAAAGATCTAGAGGGGAGATGAGGAGAAATTTTTCACTGAGAGTTGTGGGATCTGGAACGCTCAACCTGAAAATGAGTGGAAACTGGTTCCATAAATAATTTTAAAAGGGAGTTGGACGGGTACTAGAGAATGAGGAACTTACAGGGTTACGGACAAAAAGCGGAAATGGAAGACTAAGCATGACTGCTCTTTCAAAGAGCCAGCACAGGCATGACGGGCCGGATGGCCTCCTTCTGTGCTATAAGTTTCTATGATTCTATAAACTTATGGAAAACAAGATGAAATAGAAAGTCAAATTTAAATCGCTTAAAACATGGAAATCAGTCATTTTAGGCAAGTAGTAACTGAGGGAAAATGGCAGACGTACTTCAGAGCATCAATTTCATGTTGGTAAAATGATACCATCGCAACAGTTCTGTAACCACAGCAGTGTCAGACTGCAGAATATCTGTCAGATGTGTGATTGCTGATTAGACCCGAGGGGAGCACGGACCGGATAAGCCAATATCCTCCCCCCCTCACTCCGATATCCCCCCACCCTCACTCCGATATCCCCCCACCCTCACTCCGATATCCCCCCACCCTCACTCCGATACTCCAATATCCTCACAGCAACGTCATATAGAGACAATATTGGATGATTAACAGAGCCTCACATTCCCATGGGAAAGGAGCAAGAGATTTTCAGGAGGTGACGGTGGCAGTTACGAGACCAGTCGGTATCAATTAAGGCCAGTTTGATTCCCATGTGCAAATTATATTGTTTCTGATGTGAGGAAACCCAACCATAATGGGATTCCTCCCAAGGTTTCTACCTTCCTGCCTTGTGTTTTATGTGATTGCGCTTTCAGCCGTGTCATTCACTACAATGGAGGTATATTGTTATGGAGGGTGAAGGGTCAGTGGGTAGTCAAGAATACTTGGATAGAACCAAACCATTACGAAATAAAGCAGTGCGGATACTTACTTCACTTACTTCCTGTGTAACCTGCCACTATGGCGCCAGGTCCCAGTGTACTACAGGCGCGGGTCCACACACAGACGGTCATGATGCAGTCGGTCATTATTAGCGAGCACTGTTCTCACGTGTTTGTTTGTTTGATGGGGGTGTGCTGTATGTTTAGAGGCTCCCAAAACGGCAGCAGCCAAAGACTCCATTGTCACATCTGTAGTTCCATGCCCATTGGCAGGGTGAATAGCTCTGGGTGGCTACTCACACTCCAATCACAAGTGACTCCAACCCCCTATCATTCATATAAACCCTTTATCAACGAAATTACTTGGGGTTTGTGAAATTGATGAACATATTCTATGAACATTTTAATTTCCCAAGTTTATAGGCAATGTGTGCAGCTGAGGGGAAGCTCCGATTACTGTTGATTTATATACACTACATACATGCTCATTACTGGCCTCAAGCCTCAGAGATGAAAACAGCACAAGGTCAGTGGAGTTCACCCAGCAACGCTACGCAGCACTCAGCTGTCATGCCTGATAAGGCAAACACAGACTTAATGGGCTCATGTCCTATTTTTCAAATGCACTGCCCATCCCCCACAGAATGTGCAGACTCTTTGTAAACATGGACCAAGTCAAAGCTGTGCCACACATTGTCTCACTGGGTTACTATTTAGTAAAATCTCGGTCATGCCAGCTATTTTTTTTTAAATTGAGGAACCTTGCATGCAGGACATCATTCTTGAACTTCACTTTTTCTCCTCCCTTCACCCATCCCCCCCCCCACCTTTTTGTCACTCGATCCTTTGTCCAGTTCTCATCTCTGCTCTTTCGCTGTTTGAGGCGTTAGCAGAATCGCGCCTGTGAAGCACCTTGGGACGTTTTACTACATTAAAGGCACTATATAAATGCACGTTGTTGTTGCTGCGAGTGGTATGACACTCCGCCACCCGGTTTTGACTGAAGCCATTGGTAGCGCTTTCAGAAGCTTCCATATCAGCAAATGGCCATTCAGGTTCTGTGCAGTGGTACTTTGTCCATTAAAGCAAGTATTAAAAGAAGCAGCTTAAAGTTACAATTTAAAAGGACAGAAGTACACAATTTGAAATGTTTTTTTTCCACAAAATTTTAAAACATTTTCAGCCAAATATTAATTTTTGTTTAATTTTATAGTGAATATTTTGTACATTAATTCAATTAATTATGTTTAGGCTAATGTTTAGTGTATTGATTTAATTTTTTTCCAGATAATATTGAATATATTTTTCTTCTGATTATTTTTGGATCAAATCACAGAGGAAATGTTTATGAAGTGAGAAGAAGCAGAGTCGCACTACATCCTACTTCCAAACCCTTGCCCCTCAAGTTATTCCTTGATAAAGTGGTGACTGTCCTCCAATAATCCGACACCTGAATCAGGCAGGTCCGCAGTATTCCAGGACACTGTTGATGACTGACCAGCCATCCTGGCAAACTAAAGGCGTCGGATGGGTAGACTGACCACTGGGTGCAGGATTCTTTCCCCTGGGCTCCAGATAACCGTGCATTCCAAAGACCAGCCAGCAGAGTGGTCCCAGTTAGACACAGCTCGGGAAAACTGTGCCGTTTTAACTGGTTAATCTCCAGCTCTACCCCTGCTCACAAATGGGGGTCCCCAAATCTTAGTTCTGTCATCCGGCATATAAACTCCCTGGACTTGGACAAGTGGAACATGTCCCTATGGGGAGAGTGCACGTGCACCAGAGACGCTACAGGTGGTGAGAATTGGCAGGAGCAAACCTCTGACCCAGGACTACAGGCACTGTATGCAGTGAGGGAACTTTTTTATGCTGCTCCTTTTTTCCCAACACACCATCTCCTGGAGATTCAAAAAACGCAAGACCTCACTCGAGTGGATGTTCTTCATGATGTGAATGTCGTCAGTGAGTGTAAGCAGTACATTCAACTGTGGAGACATTGCACCCAATCCTATTCTCACACGATGCGACACTTAGCTAGTTTTCCAGCAGGGGTTGCTGCTTGGCAGTCAGGAATGGAAACCCTGGTCAGTTCGCCTCATGATAATCCAAGAGTTTGGAGGCCAATTTTATTTTTATATCCATTCTTGGGATGTGGACATCGCTGGCAAGGCCGGCATTTATTGCCCATTCCTAGCTATCTTGAGAAGATGGTGGTGGGCCTTCTGTTTGATATACCCGGGGGCCTTGCTCGGCTACTTCAGAGGGTATTTAGGAGTCAACCATGTTGGTGTGGGACTGGAGTCACAAAGGCCAGACCAGGACAGCAGATTTCCTTCCTTAAAAAGGACATTATTGAACCAGATAGGGTTTTAAGACAATCCAACAACTTTTATTGATACCAGCTTTTTATTTCCAGATTTTTAAAAACTGAATTGAAATTCTCAAACTGCCATGGTGGGATGGGATCTGAACTCACATCGCCCAGTTGAGATCAGCAGAGGCTGGGAATCCAAACCTGGAACCTTCCTACTCTGTGTGGTTCAGCTACTCACTTCTTTATCTAGTTGAACCATTGGGGGAGCTCCAGATTAAACACTTCTAAACACAGCTACACCCATTAAACTGCAATACACAAAATTATATTTAACAGTTGTCCTTACATTTGAACCTTATCATATTTATGATTATTAGGCACAATAAAGCCCCTGCAGTACTCTTGAAAACAAAGTACAGATAGACTATCCTTTATCCGCACTTCCGAAAGCCGAAAACCTCTAAAAACCGAAAGTTTTTTCGTGGAGCGTAAGTCGTGCGCACGACATGACCCGAGTGGCGCCAAACATGACAGGAGTGGTCCGGGAGCTCTGCCTTTCCCTGTGAGCAGGGCAGAGGGTCACAGAGTTCCCTCCTGGGTAGGAGATTGCAGGCCGAGCTGGGCAGTGTGAAGGAGGTACCGGGAGAGTGAACCCAACAATACAGCGGCCCGTCCGATAGCTGCAGCGGCCCGTCCGATAGTCTTTTCTTCCCCCCACCCCCCGACCTGATTTGCGGGCCAGCTTAGTGTAGGAGTCAGTCGATATCCGGCTTTCCCACAACTGGCGGCGGCAATCGAACCCCAGACCCCCGCTAAGTCAAGGAATTCAGATACGGAGCAGGGGGGAGCCGGAAACCTCGATCTAACGGCAGAAATCAGCAGCCGTTTTGTTAGGTTTTTTTTCTTCCCCCTAGCATTTTTTTAAAACAGTCAGACTGTGGAAAGAGTCTCTGTAGCTTAGCAACAGCTTCAGAGACGCTTCCAAGGCAGGGCCCGAGTGTTTACAAGCTGTTGCTAAGCAACAGTGTTTGTTGTCAGATACGGAGATGAAAACCTTCTGAAATCCGAAAAATTCCGAAAACCGAAACACAGCTGGCCCCAAGGTTTTCGGATAAAGGATAGTCTACCTGTATAACAGACTCTTGATCTCATTGTAACAAGCAGTGCAGAAACATTGCGTGGCACAATACACAAGAATAGGATCAAGGCTTACAAGCACTGTACGTGCCCTATAACCCTGTATAATGTTCATTTTTTTTGCATTTCCAATTTTCTTCCCTCAAGTTGCTGTCTCTTGCTGGTGTACAGCTCCACAGGTGCTCATCATAGTTCGGTAGCTCCCCCGAGTGACCATTCTTCCTGTGTGAACCCAGCGAGTTTCAGCAAGTTATTAGATGTATGTGAGGGAAGATCACAGTCAGGCCTGATCTTGTCCTCACCCAATGCCAGCAGAGGTCACTGGATAGCAATCAGGAATAGAAATACCGACTGACTTATACTTTCTTCGACTGCTAGGATCTATGGTCAACTGTAGGGTCTTTACCAGCACACTTCCCCCTGACACAAGTTAGCTTAGTCAAATTGGGCTTGAATCTGGAAATCTTCCTGGGCTGTATGGCTCAGTACCACACCAGACAGTGCACTGACCCAGTAACCTATCAGTGTGAAATATAACACAGACTTTCTGAGCTAAGAGAATGTTAGATCTCATAGCCTGGAGGTGCAGTGCAACAGAGAATGTAATATGAACAACCTCATGAGGGTGGGGTGAAGTGACTGAGTGCTAAACCCAAAAGTCTAACGATGATTGTGGGGTTTAGCAGAGAATATCAAACTGAGAGCCTGATAATTAGGGTGGCTCAGCTGGTTAAGGCATTATGTAGCTGAGTCATATAGCCAGGAAGGCCCCAAATTCAATCCCCAGTCTGTTCTGTTCGCTAATCTCAGCTGAGACGGCAGTGTAAACACTGCAATTATCCCAGTGCCGAGGGAGAGAAAAATCAGTCCCGGTTCTTCCTCATAGTGTGTCCCCGCACGTACGTCCATGCGCATCAGGCAAGCACAGGATACCCTCCAAGGGTGTACAGGTTGCCGACAGAATCAAGACCCACGCGAAATATGGTCAGGGGGGGGGGAGGTGCTGGAGGGCTAAGCGTACCTGTGGTGCTGTACCTTCAGCAAGAAGCAGCATCTGCAGGAGAGGAGGTATGTCGGAAAACTCTCAGCGAAAATTATATGTAAAAATACATTAGAAAATATACAACAAATTAATTTAGTACGTACTTTTAAGGTAGTGTGACCCAAACACAGTACCTTATAAGAGACACCAACGATCTATCTCCTTTGTTATGAAGACCCTGAATCCTAGCACAGTGCAGGAGCTGTACTCTGCACTGTTGCAGCAAGTATGTACCTGTGGTCCAGGATGGTTACACAAGGTGAAGGGATCCCCAGAACAGCACAGCTCTGCAGAAGTTCCTTCTTACGAACCTCCCCTTGACTGTAGAAGTTCCCTGAAAAAAAAAAGAAACATTAGCAGCTTAGGACAGTAACTGCACTGCTCATAATGTAGAGTCTGTACTGGCTCTCAATTTTATTGCAAGGCACATAATGAAATTATGGTGGGATCCATGAGGATCAGAGAGCTGTCTGAGACTTACAATATCAAGCTGAACAGGATGCTCAGTGCAGCAAGAGATATCATTCTTTTAGGAAAATACTTTCTTTCCTGCATTTGAGTTTGTACAGATAGAATACAGGTATGTGTATCCCTTCATTGTTTCGGCATATAACTTGCATTATTTAACGTTAGAAAGATGCCTCTAAATCCACGTGTGTGTTATCTATAAATATATATCCTATGTGAAAATTTACAGTATTAGCATAGCTGATTGAACCTTCTGGTGCTGGGGATCTGAATTTGGAGCCCGTTCAGCTGCAAGTGTCTCTGCTATAATACAATGCTGTCTTGTCCAAGGTGCTTCGCCAGTAATACCAGTTACTGTTTACCAAAGGAGGCCCAAATCCCCAGGGTTGTGGAAATAAGAACATAAGAATTAGGAGCAGGAGTAGGCAATTCAGCCCTTTGAGCCTGCTCCGCCATTTACAAGATCATGGCTGGTCTTCCATCTCAACTCCATCTTCCTGCACTATCCCCATATCCCTTGATTCCCTTAATATCCAAAAATCTATCGATCTCTGTCTTGAATATACTTAACAACTGAGCCTCCATAGTCCTCTGGGGTAGAGAATTTCAAAGATTCACCACCCTCTGAGTGAAGACATTTCTCATCTCAGTCCTAAATGGCCGACCCCTTATTCTGAGACTGTGACCCCTGGTTCTAGGCTCCTCAGCCAGGGGGAACATCCTCCCAACATCTACCCTGTCAAGCCCTGTAAAAAAAAAAAATTATGTTTCAATGAGATCACCTCTCACTCTTCTAAATTCTAGAGAATATAGGCCTAGTCTCCTCAATCTCTCCTCATAGGACAACCCCCCCCATCCAAGGAATCAGTCTGGTGAACCTTCGTTGCACTCCCTCCAAGGCAAGTATATCCTTCTTTAGGTAAGGAGACCAAAACTGTACACAATACCCCAGGTGTGGTCTCACCAGGGCCCTATATAATTGCAGTAAGACATCTTTACTCTTATACTCCAATCCTTTTGTAATAAAGTCTAACATACCATTTGCTTTCCTAATTGCTTGCTGTACCTACATGTTAACTTTTAGTGATTCATGTACAAGGACACCCAGGTCCCACTGAATACCAACATTTCCCAATCTCACCATTTAAAAAATATTCTGCTTTTCTATTTTTCCTACCAAAGTGGATAACTTCACATTTCTCCACATTATATCCCATCTGCCATGTTCTTGCCCACTCACTTAACCTATATAATTAGCAAACAAAGTTCAACACAGATAAATGTGAGGCATTATATTTTGGCAGGAAGAATAGGGAGGTCACTTATTACTTGGAGGGTGCGAATCTAGGTGGGGTAGAGGAACAAAGGGATCGCGGAGTAAAATACACAAATCACTAAAAGTTGCAACACAGGTTAGCAAGGCCATAAAAAAGCAAACCAAGCACTAGGGTTTATTTCTAGAGGGCTAGAAGGGAAGTTATGCCAAAGCAGTATTGAACCTAGGTTAGACCACACTTATAGACTACTGCGTACAGTTCTGGTTGCCATATTATAAAAAGGATATAGAGGCACTGGAGAGGGTGCAGAGAAGATTTACAAGGATGATAGCAGAAATGCGAGGGTATACATACTTTTGTTTATTCGTTTGTGGGATGTGGGCGTTGCTGGCAAGGCCAGCATTTATTACCCATCCCTAATTGCCCTCGAGAAGGTGGTCGTGAGCCGTCCTCTTGAACCGCTGCAGTCCGTGTGGTGAAGGTTCTCCCACAGTGCTGTTAGGGAGGGAGTTCCAGGATTTTGACCCAGCGACGATGAAGGATCGGTGATATAGTTCTAAGTCAGGATGGTGTGTGACTTGGAGGGGAACTTGGAGGTGGTGGTGTTCCCTTGCACCTGCTGCCCTTGTCCTTCTAGGTGGAAGAGGTCGCAGGTTTGGGAAGTGCTGCCGAAGAAGCCTTGGTGTGTTGCTGCAGTGCATCTAGTAGATGGTACACACTGCAGCCACGGTACGCCAGTGGTGGAGGGAGTGAGTGTTTAAGGTGGTGGATGGGGTGCCAATCAAGTGGGCTGCTTTGTCCTGGATGGTGTCAAGCTTCTTGTTGTTGGAGCTGCACTCGTTGTTGGAGCTGCACTCATCCAGGCAACTGGAGAGTATTCCATCACACTCCTTACTTGTGCCTTGTAGATGTTGGAAAGGCTCTGGGCAGTAAGAAGGTGAGACACTCGCTGCAGAATACCTAGCCTCTGACCTGCTCTTGTTGCCACAGTATTTATATGGCTGGTCCAGTTAAGTTTCTGGTCAATGGTGACCCCCAGGATGTTGATGGTGGAGGATTTGGCGATGGTAATGCTGTTGAATGTCAAAGGGAGGTGGTTAGAATCTCACTTGTTGGAGATAGTCATTGCCTGGCACTTATGTGGCGCGAATGTTACCTGCCACTTATCAGCCCAAGCCTGACGTCATCCAGGTCTTGTTGCATGCAGGCATGGACTGCTTCATTATCTGAGGAGTTGTGAATGGCACTGAACACTGCAGTCATCAGCGAACATCCCCATTTCTGACCTTATGTTGGAGGGAAGGTCATTGATGAAGCAGCTGAAGATGGTTGGGCCTAGGACAATGCCTTGAGGAACTCCTGCAGCGATGTCCTGGGGCTGTGATGATTGACCTTCAGCCACCACAACCATCTTCCTTTGTGCTAGGTATGACTCCAGCCAGTGGAACGTTTTCCCCCCCCCGATTCCCATTGACTTCAGTTTTACTAGAGCTCCTTGATGCCACACCCAAAGGTCAAATGCTGCCTTGATGTCAAGGGCAGTCACTCTCTCCTCACCACTGGAATTCAGCTCCTTTGTCCATGTTTGAACCAAGGCTGTAATGAGGTCGGGGGCCGAGTGGTCTTGACGGAACCCAAAGTGGACATCAGTGAGCAGGTTATTGATGAGTAAGTGCCGCTTGATAGCACTGTCAATGACACCTTCCATCACTTTGCTGATGATTGAGAGCAGACTGATGGGGCGGTAATTGGCCGGGTTGGATTTGTCCTGCTTTTTGTGGACAAGACATACCTGGGCAGTTTTCCACATTGTCGGATAGATGCCAGTGTTGGAAGTATACTGGAACAGCTTGGCTAGAGACGCGGCTAGTTCTGGAGCACAAGTCTTAAGCATGATAGCCGGGATGTTGTCGGGGCCCATAGCCTTTGCTGTATCCAGTGTGTTGAGCCATTTCTTGATATCACGTGGAGTGAATAGAATTGGCTGAAGACTCGCTTCTATGATGGTGGGGACCTCAGGAGCAGGCCGATATGGATCATCCACTCGGCACTTCTGGCTGAAGATGGTTGCAAACGCTTCAGCAATGTCTTTTGCACTCACGAGCTGGGCTTCACCATCATTGAGGATAGGGATATTCATGGAGCCTCCTCCTCCCCCCGTTAGTTGTTTAATGGTCCACCACCATTCATGACTGGACGTGGCAGGACTGCAGAGCTTTGATCTGATCCGTTGATTGTGGGATCGCTTCACCCTGTCTATAGCATGCTGCTTCTGCTTTTTAGCATGCATGTAGTCATGTGTTGCAGCTTCCCCAGGTTGGCACCTCATTTTTAGGTATGCCTGGTGCTGCTCCTGGCATGCTCTTCTACACTCCTTATTGAACCAGGGTTGGTCCCCTGGCTTGATGGTAATGGTAGAGTGAGGGATATGCCGGGCCATGAGGTTACAGATTGTGGTGGAATACAATTCTGCTGCTGCTGATGGCCCACAGCACTTCATGAATGCCCAGTTTTGAGCTGCTAAATCTGTTCTGAATCTATTCCATTTAGCACAGCGGTAGTGCCACACAACACAATGGAGGGTGTCCTCAGTGTGAAGACGGGACTTCGTCTCCACAATGACTATGCGGTGGTCACTGCTACCAATACTGTCATGGACAGATGCACCTGCGACAGGTAGATCGGTGAGGGCGAGGTCAAGTAGGTTTTTCCCTCGTGTTGGTTCTCTCACCACCTGTCGGAGGCCCACTGGCAGCTATGTCCTTCAGGACTCGGCCAGCTCAGTCAGTCGTGGTGCTACCGAGCCACTCTTGGTGATGGACATTGAAGTGCCCCACCCAGAGTACATTTTGTGCCCTTGCTACTCTCAGGATTTATTCCAAGTGGTGTTCAACATGGAGAAGTACTGATTCATCAGCTGAGGGAGGGCGGTAGGTGGTAATCAGCAGGAGCTTTCCTTGCCCATGCTTGACCCGCAGCCATGAGACTTCATGGGGTCCGGAGTCAATGTTGGGGACTCCCAGGGCCACTCCTTCCCGACTGAATACCTCTTTTAAAACCCTAGGATGTAAGCCATCAGGTCCAGGGGATGTGTCAGCTTTTAGTCCCATTAATTTCTCCAGTACTATTTCTTTACTAATACTAATTTCTTTAAGTTCCTCATTCCCACTAGACGCTTGGTTCCCCATTATTTCCAGAATGTTTGTGTCTTCTTCTGTGAAGACACATACAAAGTATTTGTTTAATGTCTCTGCTATTTCCTTATTTCCCATTATAATTTCTCCTGTCTCTGCCTGTAAGGGATCCACATTTACTTTCACTAATCTCTTCCTTTTTGCATACCTATAGAAGCTTTTACAATCTGTTATGTCTCTTGCTAGTTAACTCTCGTATTCTATTTTCTCTCTCTATCAATTTCTTGGTCCTCCTTTGCTGAATTCTAAAATCCTTCGGCTTACTACTCTTTTTGGCAACATTATAAGCCTCTTCCTTTAATCTAATACTGTGGCGGAGCCACTAAGGGACTCCGATCAATTGTATATAATTCCCTTTAATAATGTTAGCTACAGCCTGAGTCTGTATCTTTGTTTTCACTGTTTACTTGTACGTCACGCCGTTCACCACGTGATCCCCCACCGGCGGGAAAAACGTGATGACGTCAGCCACGGGTCCGCCCAAGCAGTCCTCGTGGAGCCTCCGAACTGACTAGACCTATATTCGATGTTCTCCTGTAATTATCCGTTAAACTCTGTTAGTTTTCATTAAACCGCATTTATTTGATCGCCTGAGTGTACCTCAGTCTTTTGATAGGAACTAGACATTCCTACAATACTATCCTTTAACTTCTCATTAGCCGCAGTTGGACCATTTTTCCCATGGGGTTTAGGAATGTATATTCGTTGTGAATTATGAATTCTTTATTTAAGTGTTTGCCATTGCTTATCTACCATCATATCTTTTAATCCAGTTTCCCAACCTATCTTAGGCAACTCATCTCCAATACCGACGTAGTTTGCTTTGTTCAGATTTAAGACCCTAGTTTCGGACTTAACTAAATCACTCAAACTCAATATAAAAGTCTATCATATTATGATCACTGCACCCCAGAGGCTCCTTTACTACAAGGTTATTAATTAGCCCTGTCTCATTACACAATACTAGATCTAAAATAGCCTGTTCCCCAGTTGGTTCCTCGACATATTGATCTAGAAAACTATTGAATGCATTCCATGAACTCGTCTTCTGCACTATTACACTACTACAAATCTGGTTTGCCCAATCTATATGAATAGAGCAACTAGCATAAAAATAGAATGTATTTTACACCTAAATATTCTGATCTTCCTCATCCATAAATGCCAAAGTACCAATGTTAACTATTTAGAGAGAGATTTCTTAAGAACCAATTGCTTTATTAAATCGTACAAATCGGGCTGTGGGCTGGCACACTTATTGCACACATACTAGAATTGCAGCTTTTAATTATATCTGTGCTCCCTGGAAACAGTAAGGACTGCAGCTATAACTTATAAAGAGAGGCACATAGTACAACGCAAGGAAGTTCGAACAGAGAAGGTTAAGGTGAGATTTAATAGAGGTGTTCAAAATAATACGGGCTTTTGATAAAATAAGGAGAAACTGTTTCCACTGGCAGGAGGGTCAGTAACCAGAGGGCACAGGTTTAAGGTAATTAGCAAAAGAACGAGAGGGAAGATGAGAATCTTTTTTTATACAGCAAGTTATGATGATCTGGAATGCACTGTCTGAAAGGGTGGTGGAAGCAGATTCAATAGTATCTTTCAAAAGGGAATTGTATAGTTGAAATGGGAAAAATTGCAGGGCTCTGGGGAAAGAGCGGGGGAGGAGCATGAATTGGAGAGCTCTTTCAAAGAGCCGGCACAGGTATGAATGGCCTCCTTCTGTGCTGTAAGATTCGAGTTTGGGCCATATTAGTAAACAGGGGATGTTTCTAGTTACCAAGTGACTCTGATGCAATCATTGATGTGTAAATCTATGGCTTAGTTTTAGCAACATAGGGAAGGAGCCAAGGTTCTGTCCAGCCACTGCCCACATTGAGACTCGGATGACGCCACCAACCCCTTTTAAAAGAAATCCAAGTCACAGCCTGCATATGAAAGCTTATAAAGCAAGCTTCATTTCACCACAATCTTTATGGCTATTAGACAAAAGATAATAGGTTTAGAAAATATATAAAACTCTGAGGTATGATTGAATAGCCAACAATGATTTCCCCAACAAGGCTTTTCCCGACGATTGACAGACTCGGCCCTTGACCTCATCCTTCAAATATTCAAGTTGCCCACAATGTGACAGAGCACTGCTACTTTAATCCAGCTCTTCAACAACCATCCCACGTACAACAGCACCTGCTGAAAACAGCAGGCATCAGACTCCAGCATCACAAATAATGTATGCCCAGTACAGGATATGACAAGATCAGGACAAATAAGCAAATTCCATCAGATTGTTTTCTGCCCGTTTCTGTCACTCTTTTAGTTCCATCCTTGCAAAAATTTCCCCACAGAAATATTACACATGTGGGGAAGGGAGAAAATGTTATTGTCAGTTCAACGATCACTCCACACACAGCAATAAAACCTGGCTCACCCAGACTGCACTGAAAGTCATCTACATTCACACTACATGAATGAATCAGTGATCCTGGTTCAGCTGATAAGAGAGTCTGGCTGAGAATAAGTAATTATTCTAAAAGGAATATTGACCTGAATCTGGAACACACACACACGGGTGTCAGCCTTGGCTCAGTGGTAGCTCTCTAGCCTAAGTCAGAAGGTCGTTGGGTTCAAGCCTAACTCCAGAGACTTGAGCACATCGCTGACACCTTACCTCAGCAATGAAAGATTACTGCATTGTCAGAGTTGCTGTTTCCGGCCCCTTCTATCCTCTGAGGTGAACACAATAGATCGCATGGCATTATTCGAAGAACAGTAGGGGAGTTCTCTCAGTGTCCCGGCAAACATTTACCGATCAATCAACATCATTAAAACAAATTACCTGGTCATTTACAAAAGCAAAATACTGCGGATGCTGGAAATCTGAAATAAAAACAGAACATGCCGGAAATACTCAGCAGGTCAGGCAGCATCTGTGGAGAGAAACAGAGTTAACATTTCAGGTCGATGACCTTTCATCAGAACATCGACCTGAAACGTTGACTCGGTTTCTCTCTCCACAGAAGCTGCCTGACCTGCTGAGTATTTCCGGCATGTTCTGTTTTTATATCTGGCCATTTATCTTGAGAGCTTGTTGTGCCCAAATTGACTGTAACACTTCCCTTCATTACAACAGTGACTATACTTCAAAAAGTGTTTTATTGGCTGTGAAGCACTTTGGGACATGAGGTTGTAAAAGGCGCTAAAGAAATGAAAGTTATTTCTTTTTGTATTTAGATTTGGGACTAAATTTTAAATTTATCAAAAAACATTGGACTGTCTCATCAAGGTTAGGCACAGAATGGGGTTAAATACACTCCCAGGGCAGGTACAGCACGGGTTAGATACAGAGTAAAGCTCCCACTACACTGTCCCATCAAACACTCCCAGGGCAGGTACAGCACGGGTTAGATACAGAGTAAAGTTCCCTCTACACTGTCCCATCAAACACTCCCAGGGCAGGTACAGCACGGGCTAGATACAGAGTGAAGTTCCCGCTACACTGTCCCATCAAACACTCCCAGGGCAGGTACAGCATGGGTTAGATACAGAGTAAAGCTCCCGCTACACTGTCCCATCAAACACTCCCAGGGCAGGTACAGCACAGTTTAGATACAGAGTAAATTTATTCGAGTTTTTTGAGGATGTAACTAGTAGGGTAGATAAAGGGGAACCAGTGGATGTAGTATATTTGGATTTCCAAAAGGCATTCGATAAGGTGTCACATAAAAGGTTATTACACAAGATTACGGCTCATGGGGTTTGGGGTAATATAGTAGCATGGATAGAGAATTGGTTAACGGACAGAAAACAGAGAGTAAGGATAAATGGATCTTTTTCAGGTTGGCAGGCTGTAACTAGTGGGGTGCCGCAAGGATCAGTGCTGGGGCCTCAACTATTTACAATCTATATTAATGACCTAGATGAAGGGACCGAGTGTAATGTATCCAAGTTTGCTGATGATACAAAGCTGTGAGAAGAACACAAAGAGTCTGCAAAGGGATATAGATAGACTAAGGGCTGGACTTTCCAAGCCCCGAGGAAGCGGGCATGGACAGCACGCAAAAATCGGAGAAATTGGGGGCGGGTGGCAAACCCGCCCCATCCCGCCTCTGTGCCCACTTGCCAGGAGGCGGGAAGATGTGCTGCTTTGGGTCCCGTCTCCTGGAGGCGGGAAAGGCTTTTAATCCTTTTAACTGCCTGTTGACAGGCAGAAAAAAGGATTAGTGCCATTTTACCTTCACAGGTGAAGGCTTCCCGACCTCGGGGAAACCCGCCGGGTTGGAGAAGACGTGGAGGAGGTCTGCGGTGGTCGGAGGCACCTGGAAGTAAGGTGTAGAGGTGAGTGATGGGTGCAAGTGTGGAGTGGTAAGTAAGCAAGGTGAGTGATTAGTTTAAAAAAGTGTTCACTTACCTTTTTTCCTTCTACAGCCTTTAGCCGCGGTGGATCGGGAGGGGGAACATCCACCTTGTCAATTTCAGGTAATGGCTGATGGACCCTCTGATCCATCAGACATCTTAAATTTACTAATTTTCAATGTTTGATGAGTCCTCACCACAGAGACTTATCAACCTAAAGAGAATGTCAGTGTTTCACAGAGCTGTCAAACGCCGTCATTTCTTCTTTCAAGAAGTCTTGACAGATGGCACGTCCGACGTTGACATGAGCTGTCAGTGACTTTTTCCCGAATTGGCCTGCTGAACCCGCAGCGCAGGCTTAACAAGCTCAAGCAGGGGAAAATCCCTCTGAATGGTTAGGCGAGGATAGAGGCGGAACATTGACACGACAAGCAGCAGTCCCGCCTCCAACTCACCTCCATTCACAAAATCCAGCCTTAAGTGAGTGGGCAGTAAGGTGGCAGATGGAGTATAATGTAGGGAAATGTGAGGTTATTCACTTTGGTAGGAAGAATAGAAAAAACGAATATTTTTTAAATGGTGAGAAACTTTCAAATGCTGGTGTTCAGAGAGATTTGGGTGTCCTTGTGCAAGAAACACAAAGCTAGCATGCAGGTACAGCAAGCAATAAGGAAGGCAAATAGCATGTTAGCCTTTATTGCAAGGGGGTTGGAGTATAAGAGTAAGGAAGTCTTGTTACAATTGTACAGGGCCTTGGTGAGACCACACCTGGAGTACTGTGCACAGTTTTGGTCTCCTTATCTAAGAAAGGATATACTTGGCCTTGGAGGCGGTGCAACAAAGGTTCACTAGATTGATTCCTGGGATGAGAGGGCTGTCCTATGATGAGAGATTGTGTAGAATGGGCCTATATTCTCTGGAGTTTAGAAGAATGAGAGGTGATCTCATTGAAACATACAATAAGGTGCATAAAAGAGTGAGTGTGTTGGATAGTACTAGTGGCAGCAGTAGTACCATATTAGATAGGAGCAGACAAAGAAAGACTACAAAAAAATCAAAAATGGATTTAGAATGCATGTACCTAATTGCACAAAGTGTGGTGAATAAGGTTGGTAAGCTACAAGCACAATTGGCTGTGCGGCAATATGATGTTGTGGCAATAACGGAAACGTGGCCTAAAAACGGTGAGGACTGGCCACTTAATATTCAAGGGTGCAAGGTGTTCAGAAAAGATAGGGAAGGAAAAAAGGGTGGTGGAGTGGCAGTGTTGATTAAGGAAGACATTGTAGTGTTGGAAAGGGAGGATGTTCTTGAGGGGACAAGGACAGAATCCATTTGGTTAGAGTTGAGGAGCAAAAAGGGTATGATCACGCTATTGGGGGTATTCTATAGGCCTCCAAATAGTGAGAGGGAGGTGGAGGAGCAAATCTGCAGGGAAATCGCAGAGATATGCAAGAGCTATAGAGTGGTGATATTGGGGGACTTTAATTACCGAAATATCGATTGGGATAATGCTAGGGTAAAGGGAAAGGAGGGGGAGGAATTTCCTTGACCAGTATGTTCTTGGCCCAACTAGGAAGGAGGCTGTTAAGTCTGTGTGTTCCAGTTATGGTTAATATGAATCACTGCACACAGACCACAAGAATAACTTTAACAGGTCTTTACTAGTCGAAGGTCAGGGCTGAACTGCCCAATAAATCATTACACAGCACTTATATACCGGTGTGGTCACCACCGGTATTACAGTATACAGCAGCCAAGATTGTAGTGTCCGTGTGTAGATAAAGACACTGAAGACAGGAGTTGGTTCATAGGTATTTACTAAGCAAGTATGGGGGGGGGGGGGGGGGTTCTAAAGGATATACACAATACACAGGCTTATATAGCCCAAGTGGCAATTACCGGCATTACGCACACCTGGGGCTCTTAAAGGCATATACACCATAATTCCTCCCCTTCTAGCTAACTAGTACATCATATTTTAAGTAATTATTAATTACATGTTATATGCAAAATAATATACATTGCTGTATTAATTAATTATAAGTTAGTCTCTCAGGAGGCTTCCTGACTCGGTCCGGATAACGCCTCGGGGGTGTAGTAGTTTCTGGTGGTGTCGTAGGTTCTTCTGGCAAGGCTGATTCGGCTTGAAGGCCAGTGTCGGGTTCATCGGGTTCCAGTATCACCGGATCGGAGGTAGATATGGGTATCTCTACTTCATCATTAGATGTATAGCGTGGTGGTGTAGGTTGTCCCTTTTCGGATGACTTGATGATTTGGTCAGCATGGCGCCTTATTATGCTTTCTCCGATGTCCACGGTATACATCAGTGGTCCTAGTCGTGTGCAGATAGTTCCAGGCTGCCATTTCTCGGTACGGTAGTCCCAGGCCAAAACCGGTTGGCCTATCTGGAAGGCCCTAGTTGGCCTTTCATTCATGCCCTGAAACTGCCGGTTCTCCACGTCCCTTCGGATGTTGGGCTTGACCAAATCCAGCCGGCATCTTAGGTTTCTATTGTAGAACATCATGGCGGGAGTTTGGTTTGTAACCATATGTGTTGCATTCCTATATGCAAATAAGAAGTTATCCACCTTGTGCTGAAGTTTTATGTCTTCATTACCCATGGCCTTTATGGCCTTCTTAAAGGTCTGGACTAACCTTTCAGCCAATCCATTGGTGGCGGGATGGTATGGGGCGGACGTGTAGTGCTTTACCCCATTGTTCTTTAAGAACTTTCTGAATTCTTCGGACACAAATTGTGGTCCATTATCAGAACATATCTGTTCCGGCAACCCATTCCTGGCAAATATGGTCCTTAATACTGTGATGGTTTTTTACGTGGTGATGGAGGACATTTTTATTACCTCCGGCCACTTGGAGTGTGCATCAACTGCGATTAAGAACATTGAGTCCATAAACGGACCAGCAAAGTCGATGTGCACCCTTTGCCAGGGAGATGAGGGCCACTCCCATGGATGCAGAGGGGCCTGTGGCGGAGCATTTTGGACCTTCTGGCATCCTAGGCAGCTCTTGGTCATGTCTTCGATGTCTCCATCGATACCTGGCCACCATACAAACGCCCTAGCTAGGTTCTTCATTTTCACTCCACCCAGATGCCCCTCGTGAAGCTCCTTTAGCACTTTATCCTGGAGTTTGGGTGGAATCACCACTCTGGATCCACACATCAAGGTTCCTCGGCACACTGACAGCTGTTCTCTTCTTTGCGAGAATGCTGGCAACAGTGGTTCGCCATGTGCTGGCCATCCCTTCATTGTTAAATCGTAGACCCGTGAGAGAGTAGGGTCATTTCTTGTCTCCCTTTCAATGGCAGAATTTGTCACCGGTAGACATTCCACTATGGTAGAGTGGAATATCTCTACTGGGTCTATTGTAGGTGCCTCTTCTATCGTTGGCAACGGCAGGCACGATAAACCGTCAGCATTCCCATGCTGTTTTGACCCTTTGTATTCAATGTTGTATTGGTGTGCCCCTAGAAAAAGGGACCACCTCTGTAGTCTTTGTGCCGTCATAATGGGGACACTTTTCTTAGGGTTGAATATGGAGATGAGGGGTTGATGGTCAGTCAGCAAGGTAAATTTTTGTCCGTGTAGGTAATGGTTGAATTTCTTCACTCCCCATACCAGGCTGAGTGCTTCCCTGTCTATCTGGGAATAGTTACGCGCAGCTGAGTTCAATGAGCGTGACGCAAAAGCTATCGGCCGTTCCGAGCCATCAGGGAATCTATGGGACAATACCGCTCCTATGCCGTAAGGGGATGCATCGCACGCCAGTCTGATTGGTAGTGATGGGTTGTAATGAGCCAAAACTTTCTCGGATGTGATTAAGTCTTTACATTTATGGAAGGCACGTTTACAGTCTTCGTTCCATTTCCAAATCACTCCTGTGCGTAGAAGATCATTAAGAGGGTGTAGAATAGTTGATAAGTTCGGTAAAAATTTATGATAGTAATTTATTAATCCCAGGAATGACCTCAATTGTGAAACATTTTCAGGTGCTGGGGCTTTTATAACTGCTTCAATTTTTTCAGGTGACTTATGCAACCCTTCCTTATTAATTATGTGGCCACAATATGATATCTGATTTTGGAAAAATTCGCACTTGGGGCGATTTGCTCGTAGGCCCCGTTCTTTCAGCCTAGTGAGCACCTGCTCCAAATTGGCAAGGTGCTCGTTGTCGTTTTCTCCTGTTATAAGGATGTCGCCTAGGTAGCACTGAGTCCCCGGAATCCCTTGCAGGACTTGCTCCATAGCTCTTTGCCAGATAGCTGGAGCTGATGCTACTCCAAAAACCAGTCGATTGTACTGGTACAGGCCTTTGTGTGTGTTTATTGTGAGATACTTTTTAGAGGTCTCCTCAACCTCCATCTGTAGATATGCCTGTGCCAAGTCAATTTTGGTGAAACGTTTTCCTCCGGATAGTGAGGCGAAAATATCTTCTATCCTCGGAAGAGGATACTGTACCGTGTGAAGGACCGGGTTTACAGTCACCTTAAAGTCCCCACAGATGCGAATTTTTCTCTGTTCCTCAGAGTTATTTTTCAATGCTTTTTATGATGACTGGAACGATGGGTGTTGCCCATTCGCTCCAATCTATTTTGGATAATACGCCTGCCTTTTCCAAATTCTCCAGCTCTGCCTCGACTGCCGGACGTATTGCGTATGGCACCGGTCTTGCCTTAAAAAATTTTGGAATTGCTGCATCTTCCACTTTTATTGAGGCGGTGATGCCTTTCAAGGTTCCTAGTTTTTCTTGAAACACTTCTTTGGCGTTGGCAAAGATGTCTTTTAATCGTTCAGGTGTGATGTCATCATTGTTTTTTTCCTTACTGGTCACCGTCAGTGCCTGAATGGAGTGCCAGTCTAAACGTATCTTCCTTATCCATTCACGTCCCAACAACGGTGGACCACCATCTTGTAGAATGTATAAATACAACTTTTGTATTTCTTTGCCGTTGTATACCACAGGCACCTTTATTTTTCCTTTGGGGTATACTTTCTGCCCCGTATATGTTTTTAAGATAATGGATGTGTCTTTTAGAGGTATATGCGAAAATAGCCTCTCGTAATCTCGTCGATTTATTATGGTTAGAGCTGATCCTGTATCTAACTCCATTTTAACTGGGGACCCTGCTATTATGAGGGTAACCCAAATGGTCTGGTAATCTTCATTGGCAATTACATTATGTAATTTGAGAGAGCTTAGTCTCTTGTTCCTGGAGTCGCTATCGCTCTTCTGGTCTTTGGAGCTACTGTCCGTCATCATTTGTACCTTTGTGCTTTTCCTTATTGATTCTCTTCCAGTTAGTGGATTTTTTATTTTCAGATCGGCATACACGTGGAATGTGTCCCATCTTTCCGCATCGCCTGCATGCTTTTTCTTTGAACCAGCAATCCCTCTGGTCATGGTTGGATCTGCCGCAGCGATAACATCTCTTGAAACCCCGTGTCATTTCATGGGTGCCGAAGTCCTGTGGCCTTTGCTGTATCTTTGCCGCTCCTATTGCACTGAAAGCCTTGTCCAGTGTTAAATCTTTTCCAGAAGATACCTTTTTTTGTGTTTTTACATTTAGGGGATCGCAGATGAATTTGTCTTGCAGAGAATCTGCCAGTCCTGCCTCGAATTGGCAGTGTAGGGTATCAACAATCTCCTCAAAATTCTTGTCCATCGGTTTGGCTGGAGTGATTAAGTTGCGTAACAGCTTGTATGTTTCTGCGCCCATTAGATCCAGAAGCACTGAAGCTTTTTTTTCATCTTCTATTCCATTTGCGGTGCAAAACACCTCCACTCTTTCTACATATGTGGTCCAATCCTCTATCTTGTTATCAAAAACATCAATATTGCCAAACTTAGCTTCTGTTTCGTTATCAAAAGCATCAATATTGCCAGAGTTAGGCATTTCAAAAAAAAAAATGGCTTTTCCCGTGCTTTTTTTTTTCTCTGTAGCAACGATATGGCGCTTCCTGCGCTTTCCCGCCGCTGCTACCGATAACAATGCTGTCTTACTGTGGTTTCCGTTTATTCACTGTTGGAGACTCGTTCCCGACGGAGGTCTAAATGCTGACCTGCTTGCCGCGCCGGCCGTCTCCCGAGTTTACCCTCCCAGTCCGTTATTGCTTGCCTCCGATTTCGCTGCCTGTCTCAGTTGTAGAGCCCGCCGCTGGAGCCCCAGCCTGACGCCCAGGAAGGATTAGCGCAGTACCTGCCACCAGCTTGGCCAGCTGGTGAAACCAGTTTCTATTACTTCCTTGAGTCTTCTGGACGCTGGAGGAATCGATGTCCTTGAGGTGCTGCCGAATTGCAGGTAAGTCCGTTTCCACTGTAGTGTCCGTGTGTAGATAAAGACACTGAAGACAGGAGTTGGTTCATAGGTATTTACTAAGCAAGTCTGGGGGGGGGGGGGGGGGGGGTTCTAAAGGATATACACAATACACAGGCTTATATAGCCCAAGTGGCAATTACCGGCATTACGCACACCTGGGGCTCTTAAAGGCATATACACCACAAAGATAAAGTAGTGCATCTCTTAAAATAGTTCTCTTAAAGGTGGAACGGTTACATACACCACAATCCTCCCTTTTTAGCTTAACAGTATATATTCCCCATTAACATAACATATATACACAACTTCATGTAAAAACAGTTCACAGATTCAGTCTCTGAGGAGGCCTCCTGATCCGAGACGGATAACGCCTTTCAGGGGACTCTGGTTCTCGTTGCTGGGGTGACTCATCTAATAGTCCTTCACTGGACTTAACAGCTTGAACTTTCGTAACTTCAGAACCAGCATTGTTGACTTCTAAAGGCTCGAGTACCTTGGGAAGTTTTTCTGCTTCCAGACTGATTTGGCTCAGTTCGGAGGGACCACGTGCGTGACCTGGTAGGGGTGATAATGGTTCAGATGAGTCATCATCTTCTGCTTCCTCTCTATTGTCTTCTATTTCCTCCATCACTTCAGCTTTTGCCTCTGCCACCAATTCCCTGAGTGGCTTATTACTGCTGACACTGCTCACAAAAGGGTGCTCTTTCTTCTTAGCTTTCAACTGATCGATGAATTTGACATATTCCCTTTCTTGCTCAGCTTTGATTAGTTTGGCCTCATCGCGCAGACGGTTTGTGTGTTCCTGTTCCATTTTCTCAATCAGCTGCTTCTGCTGTCTTTCCAGATTCTCCAACTCTGTGTCAAAGAACTTTTTCTTTGCATTCATCTCTTGCTCAAAACGGCAAATCATTTGTTCTAATTGCTGTTGTAGTTTGAAATTGAGTTGAGTTCGAGCCCAGTGTTCCTCCTTCTGAAGCAACCGCAACTCTCGCAGCTCCTGCCGCCTTAGGAATCGCATTTCCTCAGCTTTCTTCTCATCCTCACCAATAATCTTTGAAGTAGTGACACTCACTTCCACTCCATCGACAACAAATTTTCTAGTTCGTTTCAGAGTTTTGTTGTATGCTTGGTTACCCCGTATTGATAGAGAGCCACTTTCCTTGTTTAAAAAGAGAGATCACCTGAAAGGGAAATGTTCAAGTCAACGCTATCGGATGCAGATATGCTACCCGAATCAGAATTTCTCTTTGACTTTCTATTGGTAGAATCTACTGCTCCATTGAGAGTTAATGAATCCGGGACCAGAGTGACTTGTTTATCAGATTTACTTTCCTTTTCATTTCTGGTTAGCAATTCTTTTTCATTCTTTGAATCAGCAGTGCCCTCAGAACAGACTCAGAATTCTCTGTCAAACTATGTTGTTGTTGTTCAGTGGAATTCTGTTCTGATACTTTGTTCTCTTCTGAAGCATTTATGCACTCCTTCGTTTTTCCATCATTAGTCTGCAAGTCCATTTTAGACTTGTCTTTTGCACATGGGCTGGTCTTACCATCATCAGTTCCAGAGTCTGAGCTGATTGTCTTCACCGAGTTCTCACTCTCTGCTTTGTCACTGTCACTGCTGCATATGCCCTCATCCAATATTCTGGACAATCGTGCAGGTTTGACATATTTTTTTCCGGAATCTACCGTTATTGCTTTTAGGGAGTGCCAGTCCATATTTATTTTCCTGATCCACTCCCGTCCCAGAAGTGGTGGACCTCCCTCAGGTAGTACATATAAGTCCATTCCTTGGTGTTCTTTGCCCTTGTGTACCACCTTGACTTTTATCTTTCCGATGGGGTATACTCTTTCCCCCGTGTATGTCTGCAATACTATCTCCGTATCCCGTCGGGGAATATGTGTGAATAACCTTTTGTAATCTTGCTTATTCATGACCGTCAACGCCGATCCGGTGTCCAATTCCATCTTCACTTGGACTCCTGCTATCTGAAGTGTGACCCAGATAGTTTGTAGGTCAGCTTCCTTACTCATATTGTGAATTCTCAGACTACCTAGTTCCTTGCTGTTGGAGTCTGAATCCGAATTCTGTTCATCCGAACTCTTCTCAGCCACCTTATGTACCTTTCTGCACTTTTCCTGCGGTGACTTTTTGTTGCTGGTCTTCTTTCCTGACCGGCATACTTTAGCTATGTGACCAAGCTTGCCACATTTTCTACATTCCTGGTTTTTAAACCAGCATTGGTTCTGATCGTGTTTTGTCTTTCCACAACGATAACATTTCGCTATACCCAAAGCCATTTGATCTACGCTGAGTACCGCTGCCTTCAGCTGCATTTCCGCAGTGCCTCTCGCTGCGGCTTCGTGCGATGCTGCAATAGTGACAGCCTTATCAAGTGTAAGATCATTCTCTTCAAGCAGCCGCTTTTGTGTTCCTTCTTTCGACAATCCACACACGAATTTGTCTCTCAGTGCCTCTGTCAGTCTTTCCCCAAACTGACAGTATTTCGCTAGCTTACGCAGTTCAATTAAATACTCCGCGTTGCTTTCCTCTTTCAGTTGCGTTCTCGCATAAAATTTAAATCGCTCCGCTAACATCAGCGGTGTGGGGTTCAAATGATTTCTCAGGACAGCAACAATATTAGCGAAAGCCTGATCCGCCGGTTTAGCTGGTGATAGAAGATGCTTCAATAGCCCGTATGTCTTCGCACCCATTGAGTTTAGTAAGGTTAGTGCTTTATCTTCATCTGATATTTTATTTGCCTTACAATAAATCTCTATGCGTTCTACATACGTGGCCCAATCTTCAACATCGGCATCGAAATCGTTGATGTTACCACGCTTAGGCATCCTCGCAATCTTCTTAAGAAACAAAAAGAAATTTCTCTTTTCTTTTTTTTTCAAAATGGCGGTTTCCCGCGCTTGTCTTCTTCCCCCGCCTACGAAAATGGCGGCTTCCCGCGTTTGCCTTTCTCCCCCGCTGGCTGTAATGGCGATTGCCGTATTGCTGCGTTCGCCCTCCCCAGCGGTTCTCAAATCGTGCCTCCCAGCCCCTCTTGCAGTCCGGTCCTTTCCCCCGGCTGCGGCTGAGTTCTCCGCGGTTAATCATTTTTATTTTCCCCCGCGCCTCGCGGCCTCGGTAGCTGCCCGGCCTTTTCCCCCGGTCGCGGTCGAGCTCTCTCTCGACGCTGTTGCGTCTCCCAGCCCGCTTGCAGCCCGGTCTTTTACACCGGCTGCGTTTGCATTCACCGCGGCTCCCGTGCCTTACGCTGCCCCAGTCTCAGCGCCTCTGGCCCCGACTTCTGTCCGGCTCTTTTCCCCGGCCGTGGTCGAGTTCTCCGCCCTTATATCCTCCGTTTTTCCCTCCCCTACTTCACAGCCAACGTGGCCGACTTGCTGCACGTCGCTGATCGGCTTACCCACCACCGTGATAGAAGGGATGATCACTGCCTGTTGCTGATGGAAGGCTTCGTGTCAGGATTCTTCCTTGCTCTTCAGACCCGAGTCTTTTCTCAGCAGGATGATGAGGGCGGATGCCTCTTCTCGACGCCCGTTAAACTGCCTTGGATATGTCTCTGCCGCAGGGTAAGATCGTACTCGTCGCCACTGTTAAGTCTGTGTGTTCCAGTTATGGTTAATATGAATCACTGCACACAGACCACAAGAATAACTTTAACAGGTCTTTACTAGTCGAAGGTCAGGGCTGAACTGCCCAATAAATCATTACACAGCACTTATATACCGGTGTGGTCACCACCGGTATTACAGAAACAGCAGCCAAGATAAAGTAGTGCATCTCTTAAAATAGTTCTCTTAAAGGTGGAACGGTTACATACACCACAGAGGCATTGCTGGATCTGGTGCTGGGGAATGAGCTGGGCCAGGTCAGCCAAGTGTCTGTGGGAGAACACTTGGGTACGAGTGATCATCGTATCATAAGATTTAGATTAGCAATGGAGAGGAGCAAGGAGCAATCTAGAGTGGAACATCTAAACTGGAATAGGGCGAACTTCAATGGGATGCGAAAGGATCTAGCCAGGGTAAAATGGAACCAAAGACTGACAGGTAAAACTGTAACGGAACAATGGGTGATCTTTAAGGAGGAGATGTTCCAAGTACAAGCTAGGTACATTTCAACAAGAGGGCAGGGTAAGGGAACCAAAGCAAGGGCTCCTTGGATGACGAGGGAGATAGAGAAGATGATGAAGAAAAAAAAAAGAGGGTGTATGATGCATGTCAGGTGAATTCTTCAAGGGAGAACCAGACCAAATACAATAAGTTGAGAGGGGATGTGAAGATGAAAATAAGATTGGCAAAGAATGAGAATAGAATGGAGGTTAACATAAAAGGGAACGCAAAATTCTTCTACCGGCATATAAACAGTAAGCAGGTAGTAAGACGCGGGGTGGGGCCTGTTAGAGACAAAGAAGGTGATATATGCTTCGAGGTGCAGGGCAAGGCTAGAATACTCAATGGGTACTTTGTATCGGTGTTTACTAAGGAGGTGGATGCTGACAAAATATTGGTAGAAGTGGAAAAGGTAGAAGCAATGGAAGGGGTGAAAATTGATAGAGAGGATGTACTAGAGAGGCTGGGTATGCTTAGAGTGGACAAGTCGCCTGGTCCAGATGGCTTGCATCCCAGGTTGCAAAGGGAATTGGGAGAGGAGATAGCGGAAAGGCTTGCCATAATTTTCCAATCTTCCCTAGATGCGGGGGAGATGCCTGAGGATTGGAAAGTGGCAAATGTGATACCATTGTTCAAGAAAGGGTGTATTCTTTTTGATGCACCCTAAACCAAATAAACTGCAACTAATAAAACTTTAAATGAAACTTAACAGATTAAATTAAAATTTAGTTGGCTGGGGTGATGATGCACTCTAGCCCCAGCGATGCCCACCGGTTGCGGAAGGCATCGAGCGTGCCGGCGGACACCGCGTGCTCCATCTCCAGGCCCACCCGGGCGTGAATGTGGCCACGGAAGAGAGGCAGACAAGAAAGGGTGCAAGGCCAATCCTAGTAACTACAGGCCGGTCAGTTTAATATCAGTGGTGGGTAAAGTTTTAGAAACAATAATCAAGGAATCTACATGGATTTTCAGAAGGCGTTTGACAAAGTACCACATAGAAGGCTGGTTAACAAAATTGAGGCTCATGGAATAGGTGGGTCAGTGGCAACTTGGATAAGGAATTGGCTTAAGGACAGAAAACAGCAAGTTGTGGTAAATGGCTGTTTTTCAGACTGGAGGATGGTAGACAGTGGCGTTCCCCAAGGGTCAGTGCTGGGGCCACTGCTTTTTTTGATATATATAAATAAATGACCTGGATATTGGAATACAGAGTAGAATTTCTAAATTTGCCGATGACACCAAACTTGGGGGTGTGGCAAACAGTGATGATGATATTAATCAACTGTAACAGGACATAGAAAGGCTAGCAGAATGGGCAGACAAGTGGCAGATGGAATTTAATACAGAGAAGTGTGAGGTGATGCATTTTGGCAAAAGGAACAGGGAGAGGCAATATACACTTAATGGCACAGTTTTAAAGAGTGTGCAGGGACAGAGGGACCTGGAAGTTAATGTCCATGGGTCCCTGAAGGTGGCAGGACATATTGAGAGAATGGTTAACAAAGCAGATGGGATCTTGGGCTTCATAAATAGAGGTATTGAGTACAAAAGTAGAGAAATTATGCTGAACCTTTATAAAGCGCTGGTTAGGCCACGACTCGAGTATTGCGTCCAGTTCTGGTCACCATACTTTAGGAAGGATGTGAAGGGCCTGGAAAGGGCTTGGAGGGGATTTAGCAGAATGGTTCTGGGGATGGGGGATCTTCGCTACAAGGACATGTTGGAGAAGCTGGATTTGTTTTCATTAGAGCAAAGGAGGTTTGGGGTGATTTGATAGAGGTGTAGAAGATTATGACTGGTTTGGAAAGGATAGACAGGGAAAGGCTGTTCCCACTAGTTGACGGTACAAGGACTAAGGGACACAGATTTAAGGTTTTGGGCAAGAGATACAGGGGGGACGTGAGGAAAAACGTTTTTACACAGCGAGTGGCGAGGACCTGGAATTCACTGCCAACGGAAGTGGTGGAAGCGGAAAAACTTAATGTTTTCATGGGGAGATTGGATTTGCACTTGAGGGAAATAAACTTGTAGGGCTATGGGGATAGAGCGGGGAATGGGACTGACTGGATTGCTCTGGCACGGACTCAATGGGTTGAAAGGCCTCCTTCTGTGCCGTTATGACTCTATGACGAGATTCTGAAGGGGATTGACAGGGTAGATGCTGAGAGGTTGTTTTCCCTGGCTGGAGTGTCTAGAACTAGGGGGCATAGCATCATGATAAGGGATAGGGGCCATTTAAGACTGAGATGAGGAAGAGTTTCTTCACTCAGAGGGTTGCAAATCTTTGGAATTCTCTGCCTAGAGGGCTGTGAATGCTGAGTCTTTGAGTATATTCAAGGCCGAGATAGATAGATTTTTGGACACGAGGGGATTCAAGGGATATGGAGATCAGGCAGGAAGTGGAGTTGAGGTCGATGACCAGCCATGATCTTATTAATGGCGGAGCAGGCTCGAGGGGCCGTATGGCCTACTCCTGCTCTTATTTCTTATGTTCTTAGATACAGAGTAAAGCTCCCTCTACACTGTCCCATCAAACACTCCCAGGGCTGGTACAGCACGGGTAGATACAGAGTAAAGCTCCCTCTACACTGTCCCATCAACACACCCAGGGCAGTACAGCACGAGTTAGATACAGAGTAAAGCTCCCTCTACAGTCAGGCTGATTTACAGGCCGGTCCCGGGGCCTGGGTTAGATTTGGGCCGAGCTGAGACCCGCAGCCTGTGGGAGTGTTACGGGCAGCGGCTGCCGAGGCTTTGACCTACCTGTGGACAGGCACAGCAGAGTGGACGGCGAGGCCGCGGGCCCGCCATGCGCATCAAGTGCAATGGGCAAAGAAACATCGTCCTACCCAATCA